>NW_016804856.1:487443-491669 GCF_001698545.2 Rhinopithecus bieti
ATATTTTATTTTATTTATTTTATTTTATTTTTTAATTATACTTTAAGTTCTAGAGTATATGTGCATGACTTTTTACCTGGCTCAGCAGCGAGGTAGTAGAGACAATCAATGCCTCTACCCACTCAATGCCTGTTCCTTGTGTATGGCTTCCTTCCAATATTTGTAAGAGGGACCTCTCAGGGCCATTGTAAACCTACGAATTTAAAAACACCTCAAAGCTTTCTTTCTGAAACTGTGTTTCTATTGAAAACGGATTCACATCTCAGCATTCTGTCAGAAAAGAGTTCCCTGGTAAGTTGGGAAAACGTAAACACTCCACAGTCCCTCTCAGAGTCTCATAACACACACAGGAGTAAAGATTTATAGAGAATTTAGTCTGTAATTGGCATTGCTCAACTGCACCACGGGGGAGCTGTGGTGATTAGGACTGGCTAAGCTCTGCTCTTATGAACATATAGTCTGGAGGCTGTAGTGGGGGCAGATGATAAACGAGCAAAATGAATAAACCAGAGCGTTTCACTAGAGGTGTTACGAAGACAACGTGATAAAGAGGATGATGCGACAGGGAGTGCTCAGGCAGTCTCAGGAGAGGACGATATTGGAGCTGAGTCTGAATCACTGCACAGAGCCAACTCTTAATTTCCACTTCGCCAAAGCCTCCCTGTCCTCAATTTTTTTCTTATTCAGTAAAATGACACTAGGGTTTCCAAAAATGTTATGGGGCTGAGGACTGTAAAATAAATTCACTAATAATTTTTTTAAAATCCAGAATATCACTGAAAATAAAAATAAAAAATGAAACAATGTCTCATATTTGGCACTAAAAATTATTTTACATGTAAAATATCTGTTGTCATGTGAAGGTCTGTGTTCAGGAACAGAGAGAAGGCTGGGGCTTGTGGGGATCCTGGAAAAGGAGAGGTGGCAAGAGATGGGTTCAGATGCTGCGCAGAAGCCAGATCTTATAGGGCCCTATAGGCCATGCAACCAGGGAAGATGCAAAGTATGAGAAGATTTTAAAGTAAGGAAGTGATAAGATATAATTTACATTTCAAAACTTAATATTGTGGTTTTGTGTAGAACGGATGGTACAAGGGCAAGAATGGGTACTGTGAAATATTGAGGGACTACACTGTATATAGTCCAGAGACAGCTGACGGTGGCTTGAATTATGGTGGCATCAGTGGGCATAGAAAAAATGTGGATGGATTTACAATGTTTTCTGGATGTAGAGCTGGCAGGTTTGTGGTAGGGTATAGAAAAGTAGAAAATCAAGGTTGACTTTTAGGATTTTAGCTTAATCAAATAGGTAAAGGGTTCATCGTTTTATTGAACTGTGTTAGACTAGTGTTCAACAATTTGGGTGTATACAGCTCTTAAATCAAAATTTCTATTTTTTTGATGTTAAATTTGGAATGCCATTTTAGACAAGAGGCAAGTACTGCAATGAATTTTGCAAATTTACTTCTCAAATTTAATTGAAATGTAATCCCCTAACTACTTCTTTTTTTAATTCATAGAACATCACTTAATAAACACTGAACTAGAAAACATAATTTCTTCTCTCATATGTAGCCAGGTCAGAATCAACACTTAAGCTGTTTCAATTTCTCTTCTTTCTCATCAGAAGCACTTGCAGTTGGATTCTTTTTTCTTAATGTTAGTTTTCAATTTAAAAACTCCAAAAGTCTATTGCTTTCTGAGCCATTCTACAAAAGTGACTAAGAATCAAGAACAATAAGGCTGTGTTTTGAAGCTGGGAGAATGCTGAGAGATCAGCCTGCCTTACCATCCTGTAACATGCTTCCTTATATACCAAAGTCATACTGGGGACAATTAGAGTTTCACCTCAGCAGTGTGACAAATTACCATATTTTCTGAAACTAGAAGAGTTAAAACTGCAAAGACTAAATTGCTAGGTTCCTGGGGTTGACTTTGTGATATGAATCTCCTCTTGCCATACATATGGAGTTGCAATTGGGCTCACTTTGAAGACAAAATTGCCTTCTTTATACAAGAGCCAAATTAAATTTCATAATACATTTTAATAAATATATTGTTTTCAGTCTATTTTTACATCCTTACCAGTAAATGTTGACAACTTAGAACAGATTAGATAAAAAGAACCACAAATTGGATTATGTTGTGAATATTTTGGATAATAAAACTAGCATTTCAGCAACTGTTCTGGGTTGAGTATTCTTGATTGATTAAGTCATAGGTAGGAAAGAATTAAGAGGGGGGGGGAATTTTGGATGCTGGCTTTAAAGTTATTTCATTTTGTGATGCCAAATTTGGAGAGTTCAGATTTGCAGTAAGTTGGGAGTAACCCGGGATCTGCAAAGACTCTTTCGGTACAAAAGACTGAAATGTGCAAGAGTCCAGCTTCTGCCCAGCATAGTAGCTCATGCCTGTTATCCCAGAGCTCTGAGAGGCTGAGATGGAGGGATTGCTTGAGGTATAAGTTTAAGATCAGCTTGGGAAATATAGTGGGACCATGTGTCTACAAAAATAAAAAATAAAGTTAGCAGGGTGTGGTATTGCACACCTGTAGTCTCAGCTACTCAGGAGGCTGAGGTGGGAGGATGCTTGAGCCCAGGATTCCCAGGTACAATGAGATATAATCATGCCACTGCACTCCAGCCTGGATAACAGTGCAAGACCCTGTCTCTAAAAAAGCAGAGTACAACCTCTTGCTTTGGGCATATGTTGAAAAGCAAAAATCTGTCTTCCATTTGCCATTGTAGAGTAAACTACATAGGAGGAAAATAAAATGCAACATCCTTTTTTTTTTTTTTTTTTTTTTTTTTTTTGAGATGGAGTCTCGCTCTGTCGCCCAGGCTGGAGTGCACTAGCGCGATCTCTGCTCACTGCAAACTCCGCCTCCCAGGTTCACACCATTCTCCTGCCTCCGCCTCCAGAGTAGCTGGGCTATAGGCGCCCGCCACCATGCCCGGCTAATTTTTTGTATTTATAGTAGAGACGGGGTTTCACCGTGTTAGCCAGGATGGTCTTGATCTCCTGACCTCGTGATCCACCCGCCTCGGCCTCCCAAAGTGCTGGGATTGCAGGCGTGAGCCACCGCGCCTGGTCCAAATGCAACATCATTTTTAAAAATTAGAATTAAAATATAACCAAATGATAACAGTAAGGCTAACAAGGATAAAAAAAAGTAGGTAAGTTAAAGTTTGAATGAGAAAAAATACTAAATAGTAAAAGAAAGCAAGCCAAGGTTAATCAAGACACAATTAATTTAAAAATCTTTTAAGTTAAGAACGGAAAAAACACTGGGATAATGCCCAAAATCTAAAACGACATAAAACAAATATAATTGTCGTACAACAGGCTAGAAGGCTAAGAAGATAAAATCCATATCAATTAAAGAACAGGTTAATGAGGCAGCATTTGACTTACAAATTATAACAACCTCATGCAAACACAATCAGGGACCTTTGAACCAAGTTCCAGCAAATGTTTAGAATCTTCCCACTCACTGTCTTCACCAGAAAGGCTCCCTGCAGAGAGATGGAGGGCAAGGCATCCTCCCATAGATGCTGCAGACCAGAATTTTAGGTTCATAGGAGACTGAAGCCTTTTTCTCTACATGACAGAAATATCTGGGTCCATCTGTTTCTAAGGACCTACTCTTAGGTGATTCTTTCTCTCTTCTTAGGGTTTGTAAGAGTATGAAATATATCTGGAAACTGCAACATGGCAGCATCCCTCTGGTAGGGTTTAGGCTCCCAGTAAAGCATTTCTCAAATGCAGTTTGATGGGTGTGACACTGCTCAGCCCAACAGACTGACACAGCCTGTATGAAAGTACTTCTTCCTAGCACAAACCTGGCAGAAGAATCCCTTTGAGTCTATGACTAAGACAGTAGAGCCCAATAATTATCATAATATCCCTGGTTTATTTGACCTATTTCTTCCAGAATCCCTTCATTTTAATGTAATATCTTCATATAAATCATTAAAAAATCCTCTACTTTACATTGATTTTTATACTATACAAAGTATTTCTACCTAATTATAATAATATGTCAATTCTGTAATATAGAGGGGTAATTAATACTGACTCTATTTCACAAAAAAAGGAAATTGAAAAATAGAATATATAAATTGTCCATGTATTTTAATTAAGGATTGGGACTGAATTTTAATCCACATCTTCTAAATCACAGCCCACTCTTTGTCCCACTGAATCATATAATTAAATCCATATAT
>NW_016804856.1:495718-510992 GCF_001698545.2 Rhinopithecus bieti
AGGGGAAAATATTACGATAAAGTAAAAGCTATAAAGAAAATTAGTATAAAACTTCAGGCTTTTAACTAAGATCTTAAGCTTTTATGTTCCCTGAAGTGTTTAATTTTGGAAATGGTTATATAAATTTTATTTTGGGTATATATATCTATATAATTTTAATGGCAGTCATACTGGAAAATGCAACTTTCCATTATGTGCAACACTTTTCTCCTGTTAAATATTAATAAAAATCAAGACCATTAAGGACAGTGGGTTCTAAAGTGATCAAATCACCCTAGAGGGGCAATCACCATAAAAAGATACTTACAGCTAGACCTGATTAGCAGCTTGCCTGATGCCCACAGAAAAACTATTATCTAGTTAGACCTAAACCATGTCAGAAAACATCAATAACATACAATGACACTTAAGAGACAAAAACAAAGTCATAGTGCAACTCACAAGGTACCAAACATTCTTCTTTCTCAGCTAATATGAGTGACTGCTATTTCTTTACCAATTATGGCTGGTCTTCCAGCCACAATTTATTAAGGTATTCAGATAATTTATTATCTGGATAATTTATTAAGGTATCCAGCCATAGAATTGGCACACCTTCCAAACAGCATCCAGTTCAGAACAAAGGCCGCTCGCTTCCTCAAACCCTCTGCCAAATCACTTAACACAAGCTCAGATCCCTTAAGTATTTCAAACGCTCCATTGCTGAGATCCCCACAGTTCCCTATGTTAGCTTCCCCTCACTCTCGAGAGTAACAAATTCAGCTAGGTCAACTGCAGGTGTGATTCTGATGAACTTTGGTTGAAGGGCGTTAACATAATACTACTAATACTTTCACAGTATTTACTCCCTATCAGGTTCTCTACCTTACAGCATCTCACAAAGTCTTATGAAGTGAGTATTACTATTGTCCCCATTTTACAGATGAATAAACTAAAGATTAGATGAGTGACATAATTATACTGAAAGAAAAAATCTACATTTAAATATGTGATCTCTTGCAAAAGTCCAAGATCACTCTGCTTCATCACATCAATGTATTATGAAACAGACATAGAAAATGTCCTTTAAATATTGGGATATTAGAAATTTGGATATGTTAATGTCAAGAAAATCCACTTAATTGTAATTTTTTGGTTTCCACCAGGTATAGAGTTGCATGGAGAGAAAAACAGAAAATAAAAGAAAATTTATTTATCCTCAAATATGTAAATTATTAATTGAGAATTGACTTAATAGTGGTCAATTGACCAATATTAAAGAATTGACCATTATTAAGTCAATTCTCAATTAATGACTACAATGAAAATCAGAGAAAATAGAAAACATATTGGACCACCAGAACTTTGGTGAGATAAGTAAAACAGACCACAAAGACCACTGAACACACATATACACACACAAACACACACCTTTCCATAATATTTCAATTATTAGTATAGATTACAAAAGAAAGAATAGGCCATTTTATGCTTATGAGCCAGGGAATTCCTTTTGTTGCTCTATGCCTCTTGCCCGTCTTGTTTCGTCCGTATCAGCTCCTTGTTCTCAGACATGGGATGCAAATCAGGAACTAACAACTCAGACTAGGAAACACTATATCTTCTTTTCCTTTCTCCTTATATGGATCGCAGGCAATGGTTTTCTCTCACCTCAAAAGAAGTGGGAGGAAGTTGTACATTGACTCAACAAGGAATCTGATAGCAAATTATCTACTTATAGGTATATATTAAACTCTCAATACATAAAAGTATTTCATTATTTGATATAAACAATGCATGTCATTCCTACATAGTGTCTATTTCATTAGAGTGGTTTCATACAGTTTCTTAAAAGCAGGAAGCTTTAAGACTGTAATGCTGTTTTAACATTATCCCACAGAAAAATCTCACTGCCCACTATTACCACAGCCCATCCTGTCAAATCCTGCAAAAGTAGTGAGTGGCGGGAGACAGTTTGTGGTTTTGCCTGTTTCTTCTGTCCTCCTCTTGTCCACACTCTAGCATAGGTCCTGATCTACATTCTTCGTTATCGATGTACTACCTATCATAGCTTTATTCTTAATATGATAGCTTAGGGATATCATGTAGGATGGTTAGAAAAAATGTTGCCTGAAACCACTGAATCCTCAAGTTACCCTCTTTCATTGAAGCTAGCATATTTACATGAGGTTTTCAGAACTGCATTCAACTTTGCACATGCTTATGTCTGAATCTTCTGAATGGAAAGTAAAACTTCTGAAATCAGGGACTATATATACTTTTCAGCAGTGCCTTACATCTAGTTGACAGTTAATAATGCTTTCATATCCAGTGAAGGTGCCTGAGTTTAGCTATAAGATGATGAGTTCTAAAGTTAATTTCAAATGTTTCCATCAAATAAACCTACATATTTTAAAATCATAACGTCATTTTTTTGGGCACAGCCTAGAAACTTAAAAAGAATCCTAGTTAGTTATTAGAGTTCGCTTTCAGATACTAAGTTCATAGGGATACAATGTGATAAGAATTTTACATCTTTTATGATGCAACTAAATTCAAGAATGAAAATAACGGAAGCCAGAAATGGCACATGATACATTTAAGTACTCAAGATATGCCCATATGCTCACTGATGAGAGAATATGAGCTAGGCCACATTTAAAAATAATATAGTCATAATGCACAAAAATAAAGGACCTACATGAAAGAAAGCCATCTGATTTTGTTGGACTAAGAGTGCTTCCAATGATAAGATACTACTACTAATATCCAAGTAGCTTAAAAACTTGGTTACTACTTGAGTGATAAAGTTCCACAACTGTATCAACTTAAAAAATGAGTTTTCACATCTGAACTCTAACATAGCCTCTCTACTGATATCTAAGGATTTTGCTCCTAGAAAAGCTAATGGAGAGCAGACTATGAGAAACTTGGTTCACAATATTTTAACCGATCAATGCCATTTTTATGTTTGTATTTATGGAGTCCAGCTGACATAAAAGAAGTAACAAAAAAGTATTTTAAAAGTTTCTATAGTTAGTTCTTGTCTTTTATTTCCCCATATTGTCTATTTCTTTGCACTCCATGGACAAATAAGAGTAAACTATATTTGATTGTATGTAAATGTTACAGCTCAGCATTGAAAAAAATGAAAAATATAAAAAAAAATAAACTTTTCCAAATCTTTGTTGAAAGCATAAGGCATGACTACATGTGTGTGTTTCTGCCTGCCTGTGTGTTTATAGAGAGAGAAATAAGAGAGGATGTTACTGATCTCATAAATAGATTTTCTAGTACTGGTTAACAAATAACTAATCATGGTTTTGACCCTCTAATATTCATAATTGCACAAATATTAACTCATAAGTTATATTCATAATTCACAGAATTCATAAAATTTTAGGAAATAATTATATTAGTCAGTAAAATAATATAATTATAATTATTTGCCTTCATCTTTAATTCTATGTCATTAAGTACAGGAACCTAGTAGTCCTTCTCTGAAGGGAACAATTAATCTTGTTAGATGACTTTTGCATATCTACACATTGGATTGTTTTCATATTCTTAACGTTTTATATATTTAAAACTTCCAGAAGGACTTTGAAGTTTTGTTTCATAGTTTGGGACATTAACTTGGGGGTATTCAAAGGGTCAGTGGGACTGAGGGTGAGTTGCAGGATTTATTTGGAGGACAACAGTACTGGGATCCCAGCTATGTTGCTTGCATGCAGAATATGTAACTAAATGGGCTAATGAGAAAATCTCCCCAAGAAGACAGCGATTACTTATATTGATCTTTGCCATCTTAGCCTTTGCAATTCTCCATTCATGTCTCTTTCTTTAAAATGTGTCTTTGCTGGCCCTGAGAGATTATATAATCTATGTGTGTGTATTTTCTCCCATAACTTGTAAGTCCTTTGAAGCTGGACATTATTCTTATTTATTTTGGAGGAATTTGTTTGATGTTTGAATAAACTAAATGACAGCATTGTGAAGGCTTCCCTCTAGCATAATGGGTGAAATTAATTATCAAGGATAGACAAAATAGAATAGAAACATTTTAAAGGAAAGAAAAATTTAAGATAACATAAATATACTCTAAGAACAGACTGTATAGTCTTCATAATCCCATGAAGATTGTAAATTGTTTATAGTTTAGCCATTTTATGCATCTAGCAAGAGATCTAGAAAGTCTGATTCCCTAGCAAATATTTTTATACATGGTCAGTGGTACATTGCCACTCCCTAATTGAATGAGTGTAAACGAATACCATAGGAAGGACTGGCTCTAAATCAGATCTCTCTAGTTTCAGTGTGAAGGCAATAATTAATCTCAAGTCTTTAGGATTCCTTGTGATTTTCCCAGAAGGAAAAGCAAGTGCAGATAAAATCTTAGTGGAAAACATTAATACACACATTTGTAGAAATATAATAAATATTAATGTTGATTGACACTAAAGGACATATTCCATACCACTACATATGATAGAATCAAGAAAAGTACCCAGTTTTAGGCAAGATACAATGAAAAGGACACATTTTCCAATGTGACTGAATGAAGGTTGTACTCTTAATATTTCTTGTGTACAATAGGAATCTTATAAAAAGCACATAATGCAAAGATAACCAAATGCAGAATAGGCTCACCTGGGCAAAGAGCAATATTACAAGGCTTATGATGTGTTTCAGGTCCTTCACACGGCCTTCCTCCATACTGAGGAGGTGTGCATGACCTTGTTCTTGTTCTTTGGCCTCGACCACATGTAAATGAACATAAACTCCATGGTGACCATTCCTCCCATACTCCGTGTACTGTAATAAAGCAAAGAAGCTTCAACAACAAAAGCAGAGAAGTAAAATCAAAGATTACTTTCTTTATAATTAAAAAACAAAACTCACTAAATAGACAAATATGAAGATATTTTAAAACACAGTTGAGATAACATTCTTGTCATAAAATATAATTATTAATTTAAAAATTCATTAAAATAATGAACAATTACATGTGCTTTTTTCTTCATTTTAACAGTTATTCATGTCATAAATTTTAAACCATTCCTTATATTTAATGGAAATACACCTCTCTCCCTCATGGTAAAACAGTCACAAATTATTTTTAAGTTAAAGTAATATCAGGTAGTAATACAGAAAACTTAAATCTCTTATAACAGAGATAATCTCCTAGAGTACTTTCATTTAGATACAAAGCCCAACATAATCTCCTAACCATTTATAAAATTTGGGGATTAATGATTATATTATGTTAGAAAATTTTAAAAATCTGAAAATTGAGGGTGCATTTAAACTTTTACTCACATTTAGAAAATATATTTTTTCCATTTAAATTTGGGTTTAAAGTTACCACATTTTGAATAAAAAGAATTTCAAACAGAGTATCTACTCACATAAAATATTCCTCTTATCCCTGTTTCAAAATGAATGGAAAATACGATAATCTCTTTTTAACGACCATGAAACCAGAAGATGCTTTTCCTCCTCTAACAACTTGGTAGAACTGGAAATCTACCTAATTTATATAAATTTCTAAAGAAAATAATTATGCTTAACATAAATATGAATATATCAATTCTTCAAACATACTACTACAAGGAATTCACAATTGATCTTAAATAACATAATTTGTGTTCTTTCATAATAACCACTGTGAATAAATATTGTTATATTTTACAAAAGACCATCAAGATTCAGTGTTTAGTCCAGGTGTGGTGGCTCATGCATGTAATCCCAGTGCTTTCAGAGGCCAAGGTGGGCAGATCACCTGAGGTTAGGAGTTCGCGACCAGCCTGGCCAACATAGTGAAACCCCGTCTCTACTAAAACTACAAAAATTAGCTGGACATGGTGTTGTGTGCCTGTAGTCCCAGCTGCTCAGGAGGCTGAGGCAGGCGAATCACTTGAACCTGGAAGGCGGAGGTTGCAGTGAACTGAGATCAGGCCACTGCACTCCAGCCTGGGCAACAGAGTGAGACTCCATCTTCCAAAAAAAAAAAAAGATTCAGTGTTTGATCCCTTCCCTGCATGGTAAAATCACCACTCTCATCCTAATTCTTAATACTTGAGACAATATGTAATAGCACCCTAACAGACAATATCAATAAAAAGGCATGAGAAAAAAAAATGTGCTTTTTGTTCAAAAGCCCCTTTCTTGATGTTGAACCTCTAATCTTGCTATACTCTTAGAAGTTCAAGCGGCCAGATGTTTGATATGACACCCACAGATATGATTAAGGGGAGTAGAAATTTATAGAGGAAAATGACCCCCTCCCATTTTTTTCTTTAACATTGGTAAGGGTAAGCACAGGCCCATAAAAAGTGGCAGAGGAAATATGCAAGTAAATACATCTAGAATCTTCTTCATATGTATGCTTACCAAGTTGTTACTTTAGAAACACATATAGGATACCTTAATTGTGAGATATCCCTTCCCCTTCTATTGGTGTTATTTATTTGCCTAAATTGGTTGTGATAGGATGTTTAAACATTGAAAAACCAGCCAATAGAAATATCCAATGTAAAGCTCTTTAACATTCTGAGAACCTTGTTGGGAAATATAGTTTTAAAATAATATGTAGGAAAAAAAAGAGAGTGAGAAAAAATAAGATGTTTTACTTTTTCCCATAAAATTTTGGGAAAACCAAAGCCAATTTATATCCATTGATATAAAAAAGTAAGTCTATATCTAGCTCTAGTAAAACTCTCTCTATATATATGATGTATATACTACATATATGTATGTATATATGACCAATTATGGCAAAATAGTTTAAAAGTACTTATATTAATGTATTTTGGTATATTAAATGAATATTTTATAAACTATTACATTTATTTCCAATTACCAATATTTCTCCTAAAACAACCTTTTCTCCTCCTACTTTAAAAAACTTTTCTCCTCCTATTTTCTCCTCCTATATAAAAAGTTAATGATGCTATATAAAATTCATATTGCTGCTTCTGTTCATTTTTTTTCTGTCAAATCATACTGTTCTATATGCATTGCACAATCCCAGAGAAAAAGGAAGGTGCTAAATTGGCATATTTTCCTCCATGAATCTCAAAAAATGTTGATTAACCTTGATGGCTTAAATTATGAAACTGGAATCTTCACAAAATTAATGTTACTTAATACTTGCTAACAGTCTTTATGGCTACATGGTAAAATTTCATGACTCATTCACATCATTTTTAAAACTTTTTTTTTCATTTGAAAAGGATACAAATCATTAACAATATTATTTTAGATACTATTGAGTTAGTAGAAAATTATAGTACATACTGTATAATGTTTATAGATGCTATTCATAAGATTAATGTTAAAGATTAGACATTTTTATTTTAACGGCAAATTGTTATTTTTTTATTTTGCAGTAAAACTTGAGAATCTGTAAATGATCTAGTTCATTTAAAATGATCCTAATAAAACAAATATATTTAAATGAAATTCATTCATTTTTACAGTTTTCCTCCTTAGCTTAGGCACTAGCTATATTATTATGTCTCTTTTTGTGATAANTATAGTACATACTGTATAATGTTTATAGATGCTATTCATAAGATTAATGTTAAAGATTAGACATTTTATTTTAACGGCAAATTGTTATTTTTTTATTTTGCAGTAAAACTTGAGAATCTGTAAATGATCTAGTTCATTTAAAATGATCCTAATAAAACAAATATATTTAAATGAAATTCATTCATTTTACAGTTTTCCTCCTTAGCTTAGGCACTAGCTATATTATTATGTCTCTTTTGTGATAACTAGATGAAATGAAGAATATGCAATACCTGAAATATATTACAACCATATTTTGAAATAAACATATATACATTTTCTTATGATTTAGGTTGAGCTGTACATAAAATAAATGAAAGGTTTTATTTTATTCTATTTTGTTTATTTTATTTTGAGACAGAGTCTCACTCTGCCACCCAGGCTGGAGTACAGTGGCACAATGTCAGCTCACTGCAACCTCTGCCTCCCTGGTTCAAGTGATTCTCATGCCTCAGCCTCCTGAGTAGCTGGTATTACAGGCGAGCACCACTGTGTCTGGCTAATTTTTGTATTTTTAGTGGAGACAGGGATTCACCATGTTAGCCAGGCTAGTCTCGACCCCAGGTGATCCGCCTGCCTCAGCCTCCCCAAGTGCTGGGATTACAGACGTGAGCTACCACGTCCGGCCAGGTTTTATCTTTTAAGAAATAAATGAATATAAGAACTGTAACATTTACAAAAAATAAAATTCAAAAGCATTCATTAGCCTGCAGAAACTTCTTCTACAGGATTAAAACACATATAGAGTACACCAGTGGCTCTCAGCCAGTGGCAATTTTGCTTCCCAGGTGACATTCGGCAATGGCTGGAGACATATTTTGTTGTCACAACTTGAGGGAAAGTGGGGGGCTACTGGCATCTAGTGAGTAAAGGCCAGGTATGCTGTTAAACATTTAAAAATACACAAGATGGACTCCCCCCAACCAAGACTTACTGGGGTCAAAATGTCAGTAGTAATGAAGTTGAGAAGCCCTGGAATAAACCATAAAATTGTAATTCAACTAGGGCAATAAATTGTGCTGTTGAATGTAGAGCTCTATTTTTATCAATTTACTTTCTGTTTATGTCTATTGTTTTTTATTTTGAGTAATAAAGGCTTTTGAAGAGAGTACAATGTCAAAGTAAAAATTCTGCTAAAGGTCAAATATCTTAGGATCCATACTGAAGTAACATATTGCATAATTTAATTAAGGCAGACTTCTGAAATTTGAATATGGGTGAATGATCAATAATTTATAACACTATTGATTCACTTTTAAAGCACAAATAAATATAATCTCTAATTCTATAATTCCACACATTTTGTGGAAAGTGACTTTAATATTCAATTTGTTCATTTATTGTGTCATTTTCATTAATTAAATGCCAAATACATTTGAGTGTCCAAAGTGTGATTAAATCAGTTACTGATTTCTGAGTTAATTTTCTTTTTGGGAATGTATTATTTTAGGAAGATATTTCTACTGTTTGAAACATTACACTTTAAAATTCACTTTTATCACGATTTTCAGGATCTATTAGATTGCAAAGTAAGTACATATTTACCAGCACAACAAATAATAAAATAAAACATTTGAGCACAAAATATTTCATCACAAATACCATAACCAGATGAAAATATTCCAATTTCTTATAGTGGGGAACTTATTCTGTATTTTAGTTTGCTAAATTATCCTTTATGCTTGGAAAATTAAAATAAATCAACAAAACTGTTCTCATTTTCTTTACTTCAACATTCTGAACTAAAACAATGATTAAAAGATAAACTTGTTCTCAACGGTACTATTTAATCAAATTTAGAAAGAAAAGACTTCATGCATATAAAGGTGAAGAGGAGCTAGCAATTGGTATGTAGTTCTATAAGTGTAAGGGTAAAAGGGTTTTTGAGTCATTTATGCCTAGTGTTCCATTATTGGAACACAGCATGTGGGAGTTATTTATATTCTACTGCTCAAGGTCATCACCAAGATCTGATTTTTCAACTTCAAAAAATTGCAACCTCAGGCATAAATGGGGAAGACAAACTTTAAATTAAAAATCTTTAAATTATGGAATATTAGATAGCCTTCTGGACATCAGACTCTGTGAAAAAGTGGGTTTGGCAGTTCTGTGTGAGAGAAGCGCTCTGATCCCACCACAGATGTTCTCTGTGAAGGCGTTAATAAGTGGTCTCTGGTAGAAAGATGGCAACTTGCATATGTCATCCTTATGAATGTGCATAACTAGTGGCTGGGAAGTAGGCTGTGAATGGAAAATTTGAGAACATTTTCCAACCCACTCAGATTCACATTTGGAGATCCATTTGCCATAATACTATCCTTGTGTGTTGAAAGCGTCTTGGCTATTCAAACACATGCTGATTAGATAAATTTATATTTCAAGTTACAGCATAATTCTTTATTGATATTTTTCTCATTATCAAGGACAGAAAACTTGATCCTGGATCTCCTTAAGTCAATACTGTAAGTATGGAACAGCTTTTAAGTATTCGTCCCAGAAAACCCACTCTACCCACACCCAAATGAAAATAAGTATCTACCCTTGTGAGATGAAGATTTCATTTCTAAAACATGTTGGTCAAATGATATGTAACCACAGTTAGATAGGAGGAAGAAATTCTATTATAGGAGAAAGAGATCTCAAATTCTATTATAGGAGGAAGAGATCTATTATACCGCATGGCGACTATGGTTAATGACTATGTATTGTATTCTTAAAAAATGTAAAGAGAGTGGATGTTAAATGCTCTCAGCATAAAAATAACAACTATATGTAGTAAGACATTTGTTAGTTAGATTTAACCATTTCACAACATTTGATATATATATATATATAATGTATATGTCATGTACAACATGACCTCAAAATATCATTGTTGTACAAGATAAAAACATACATGTTACCTGTCAGTTTAAAAAATAAAATAAAATAAAATCCCCAGATCCTTACTTCTACTTGTTTTCCTTGTGTTGCCGAATGTACCTAGAATCTGTCTGCTCTATGAACCTTGTTTTAATCATATTTTCATCTTCTTCCCCCTCACAAACTCCTTAAACATCTTTTCTTATGAATCTTTTTAGTTTTTACTTCATGCTTTTTTCTTTCTCTAGTTTAATTCCCACTGAGCCTCACTGATTCTTCTTGTTCTTAGTGGCAATTATTGCTCTTTCCCAGTTAATTCTGCCTTTCTTTCATCATAGGATTCAGTTCTCTGCCGTGCTTAACTTTTAATTCTACCTTCATCTACTGCTTTGTTACCTCCTAATTCTATTCTAAAGGGATCGCCCACCTCATTGCATCATTCCTCCATCTTCTGCCCACCACTTTCTTTACCTTTTATTTCCTCCACACTGTCCTTTTTTTATTGTGATAAAAAGCACATAATGTAAAATTTACCATTTAACCAATTTTTAGTCTACAACTTAGTAGTATTACCTATATTCATAATGTTGTGAAACAGATATTCAGACTTTTTCATTTTGCAAATCTGAAACTCTACAACCATTAAT
Source organism: Rhinopithecus bieti (assembly GCF_001698545.2). NCBI lineage: Eukaryota > Metazoa > Chordata > Mammalia > Primates > Cercopithecidae > Rhinopithecus > Rhinopithecus bieti. The sequence continues at coordinate 506,782 of NW_016804856.1, forward strand.
AACTCTCTCAGACTATCTTTTAATGGATCCCCTTTGCACATTCTGCTGGAAAACTGACATTATTCCTGCTCTTACTCCATGCCACCCACTCTCTACTCTTGCTTTTAGCAACTGTGGAGTCAGCCATCTCTAGAAATGGAACTTAATGAGAAACTTCTAAGCACAAGCTAGCAGATGAAAGGCTGCTGCAGTACAAGTCATTTTCTTTACACGTGTCCCCTTTTGGAGGTCCCTGGAAAGGCTGTGAATGCAAGTTCAGTGTCAATTGCAGCTGTCAGTATGTTTATAGTCACTCATCCACCACATAAATGGTTAGACAAAAAGATAAATCTGGAGATTTGTAACATCATGTGCTTTGAACTTTTGGAAACAAAGTCCAGAGTCCTATTGTTACTTATTTTTACATGAAAGTCAGTGGCCTGGGAGGGAGACATGTCTATAATATGCATGCATGCATCAACTGAAGAACAAAATTGTGATGTAACATGGAAAATCTGACACTAAGTGGGCATGCTATTGTTAATGCTTCATTTAACATTAAAGATCTCTCTTTCTCCCTCTCTGTCTCTCTTTTCATTAAGTTTCATTTAAGTTTACAAAGCAGTGGATACCTCTGATGACGAAAGTTACTTGAATGAAATAAAATAACAAAAAGTTATTTGGTCAGGGACAATCTTTTCTTTGATAGAGTCAGATAAGTGATAGAAAAACTGCTGACTGCCTGACAGACTATGTCAACCACTGCCTTAAGACATGAATATACATCATATTTTAGTACGTAGGCAGATTACATTTTCCTCAAGAATTCAATTGAACATTTTCACCATCTAAAATACAGAAAAGATATTTGAACCTTAAATACTCTTAGAAGTAGATACACAGATTAGAAACTGATATTTGCAGTGAAGAGGGAGTCATTTACCTAATTTCTTGACTGCTTTAAAAGCAGAAATAATCACACACATCTTAAAATATTACAGTTGAATAATAATTACACTTATCCACTCTAATCAAAATGCCTATACCCATTTCATATGAAAATAACAAATTGTTCCAAATGCGTAGCATGACACAATTCAATAACATCCACAGTTGTAGGTGCTGCTAACACTACCTGGACAGAGGGCAGTGTTATTGCAAACCCTTGATTCTCTTAATGGGCCGCTGCAGTGTGTCCCGTAAGGTGATACACAAGTTCTGGTTCGCACCTGCGACCCTTGACCACAAGTAACTGAACATGTGCTCCACTGGGACCACTCTTCCACACCAGATTCACCTGCATGCAAGACAACAAATAAACATGAAATACTGTCTTAAGTTTTCATCTAGTAAGCATTATACCAAACTGACATTATGACATGCAAGAATAATTTAAATGTAAAAATATGACCATACATCAAAAGGTACATGAAAACATTTCAGAGAAAAATGAAGTTTAAAGAGGAATGCATATAATGCTGATGCAAACACCAAGTTTTGCCATAACCTTATTAGCAAAATACTATTCACAAATTACAATGTACCATGGACACTATGAAGGAACTAATCAGCATTTTTCAGTATGACTAATTGTTGAAGTGATTCTCTTCAAATTAATCTAAGACTTTGTATTTTGATGGAAAAGGAAGCAAAATATATTTCTAAGCTTACTCTATGGCTTTGGTGAGCAAAAATATATTGATGTGTTCCTCCTTAGTCCTTTATTGCGTAACACCCTTTCTAATGCTAGATGATGTGGAAACCTGGGAGCTTGGACACATCTAATTTATACTGTATTGAGCACTGACATTTATACTTTATTACTAGTGCAATTTCTACTTTTTCATACTATGATAGCTATTTATTTTGTGGTAATTTATTTAAATCCTTCTGCTAACAGTTTCACCTATGATCTAGAGTAGTGATTTTTCAACCCAAAATAAAGACAAATTTGTTGATAATTTTAATTAATTTGATATGGAACTAAAATTTATTTAAAATGGAGTTCTAAAAAGCCAATGAATATCTAAATTCATTAATTTTCTTCGAGTTAGCATCTCAATGAAACTATGTCGAATTTCTATTATTATGTCCCGAGGAGACTCAAAAGTCAACCATTTCTATGACCAATGAAATAGGCTTCTAATTCTATCATAGCATCATGTTCAGGATGAATTTTTAAAACTGATTTGAAAATTTGCAGTTGTTTTTCTCCATATTCACACTGGATCATTCACACTGCCAGTTAAATGCTGGCAGTTAACTACTTAAGTTAACAATTTAGTCATTGAAAAGTTTGTAGGTGAAATGTTTCTCAAAAGTTTGTATCACTGATTAGTCGATCAAAGAGCAATTTAATAATATTTAATGTTTCTGTTTATAATTTGCCTTTAGAATAGAATTCAAAGGATAGAATATGATCATGTATTTGTCCATCGTTTTCTAGAAAGTCAGTAAATGACTTGAAAATTATTTGCAGGGCTACTCAAGGCAGCTGGTCCACAGACTAGTACTCTAGGAAAGAAGGAGTTTGGGCCAGAATGTAATTCAACACACAGGTTTTCTCAGTGAGAAGTTTGTTCTAAAAATAAAACGTCAGCTGAAATAAAACTCGTGCTTGACGAAGTAGTTGGTTTTACATTCTGATGTAAACTGCTTATTCCTTTGAGAAACATAATGGTCAGTTTGTGGACAAACACTGTTCCACTAACCTCACTTTGAGTAGTACTATTATGACACATTTGCTCTTATATTGTTCTGCATCACGCACCCAGAGGCACAGATGACCATCTGTTTATAACTGGACATATATTGTAAGGGGACAGACAATGGTAACTGGGATGACAGATTACATCAAATGGGACTGCTTTGTGATCAGTGTGAATTGAAAATATTGTATAGATAATCCTTCATTTCAGAATTCTTTTCTTCACAAATTTATATATTGCTAATTTCATAAAAATGTCCTTGGATGACTATCTGAATAACAGTTAAAGTCATGCTTCATAATTTATTCTTTTACATTAAAGAATACTCTATCAAGATTGAAAATCATTATTCTATAAACCAAATAGAAGGATAATAGTTTAAAATCCACATATATGAATATATGTGCATATGAATTTAGCAATATAAAATTTAAGCTGAAGTTAGGGAAAATATAATGTACTTTTTAAAATGATGTTCCAAACTGTGATGAGATTAAGTGAGGTATAAATATTATGGTTGCATGTTATTAATTAAAAGAAAATTACGAACAATGTGGATTCTATAAGTGAAATGATAAAGGTTATGAATAAAATTAGTTCTATTTTACCACAAAAGCAGCCTTTTTCCTCTTGCATTGTCATAATGACAGAAAAACATAATTTAACTAAACTGAGCAGTGAATTCAGATCAAGCCCTATATTTAAATTACTTTTGTACAAGTATTTAAACATTTGGGTTGCTTCTGAATGTATGATACTCCAATGATGCTAAGCAGGCTAAGTAGTGGTGCCTGGATCATGAAAGTTTGATAATGAATGCTCAGAATTGGCCTCATCACTCTTCCTCTTTCTTCATTGATCAAAAACAAAGTAAATAAATAAATAAATAAATAAACAAATAAATAAATAAAACATATTGTCTTTCAGATTTTGAATTAAATTTCTGCCAGTGAAATAGTGGCCTACCTATCAAAAAATCTTATTATAACTCAAAGCCTATAGTTTCAGTGACATTTCCACTAAATACTTCTTTTTTCCATGCTGTCACTTCCTTATTTATAAAAGTATGAGGAACATTCTAGTCAAGAACATTAGGCCACTGTGAGAACAGCTAATATATATTATAAGAAAGATGTTAAAAATATTCAATGACATTAAAATAGTAAAGTATAAGACAAAGTATACTGTTTTTAATATATGTGTGTTTGGAGATAGTATGAACTAAAAGCTCTTTAGCCTAGCATGAAACACAAAAGGAAACTGGAAAAGCATTGCAATTAAAGTCAGAAGACCTGTGATTGATGGAAATCTACTGAATAATGGCTCTGTGACCTTCAGAAACTCATTTTATTTCTTTGAATGTCTTTGATAAAATGAATATTATATTTACTTCAAAATCTGTGAAGATTGAGTGAGATAATGTGTGAGAATGTATTTTAAATTATTAACAAAATATTAATATAAACTTTTGCTAGTATCTTAAAGTCATGAAATTAGAAGTGTACTTTTAATTTTATTTATTTA
>NW_016804856.1:513253-519579 GCF_001698545.2 Rhinopithecus bieti
CAAATAAAAATTATTAAAATTTTTAAAAGTTTATATTTTCTGTGCATTTTAACAATAATTAATACTTATAAGTAGGACCACACTTGAAAAAATTCAATATATTCAATATTATTAAAATTAAAATCGTTGTCTAAAGTTTCATTTAAAGTTATAATTTTTGAAAGTCTTTTGTCAATCAATTATTGAAGAAATAACTTTGCTGTCTTTCTTTAAAAGTTTAATGATACATTTTAAGTAGTTAATTAGCATAAATGCTATTATGTAAATCTTAAATGTCCCACACTGAAAGCAAAATAATTCTTACATAATTTTTGTGCACTTTTCAATTCACAGCTACTTTATTTATGGACTTTAACTGGTGACAAAAAAAAATGGCTCAAAAAAATATCAGCTCCAAAAACTGACAAATGTGCAGCAAAAGATTATGAAAACATGCAGTGGCTTCATTAAATTAACAACAATAAATATACAAATGTAACTAACGTATTACCAGTTTGTGCCATAAATTTAGCAGCATCAGCTTGTTCCTGAGGGACCCTTTTTTCATGAACAGATCGAGGTCGCTGACTTTTAATTGTATGATCTCCCATCATTCCAAATTCTAGAGACAGAATAAAGGTATATGAAAGCTTGTGTGTAGACATTTCTCACAAATTACATTACTGTCTCATGCAATATGTTCCTACACATACCTAGAAGATAATTATTAAATTCACAGTTCTAAACTTGCTAGGCTAATCTGCTTGGAATATCTCAAAACTCAAGTCAGAAAACCTATAAACATGAACAAGATTTCAAAAAACAATAATAACAGTCAATAAAATGACACATCAGATTTTAGTCAACTTAACAGAGATACTGTACTCTTTTCTGATAATGTTTTGAAGCAATACATAAGAAAAAATACAACCACAGTGTTAACTGTTGTTTTTTTAGACAGAGAATCCTGACTTGGTAGCATCTGCTTCTTTGCTCAACAATGATCACCCCCAGAAGTTTGTCAGCAGTTTCCTTGTTACTAGATTACTCAGTCCTGTAACTTAACTTTTCTAAGGTAAACCCAGTCACTTAACAGACTACCTTTTTTTTTTTTTCCATCCAAAGATGAGGTTGCCCTTGGTGTCTTCAAAGGCTCATGGAATATAGCGGCCTTGGTCATTCTCATTATTCCCTTCCCTGCCCCAATAAATTTCTCCCCCCTTTTCTAATCACATGTAAAGGAATATTTTCTCTTTTAAAGTTATATTTATAAAATTTATTGTTTCCAGCCTTCTGTTATTTGATTATTTGATAGCAGAACTTTCAAGAAAGGCAGAAAAAAAATTATCTGGGAGTAACTCAGGAACAAATGGAAGAAAGAAAAAAAATAGTTGAGTAAAAGAACAGCTTCTATGTAACATATTCTTTTTTTTTTTCTTCTTAGAATTCTGCAAGAGATCTGTGCTTACTGAACTGTGACTGAAAAGTGGTTTTACTAAAATCAGAGCCTAATGTATGAAATAGTTGTTGGTTTTGTCTCATAGGAGTTTAGATAGGGGAAGGGAATACTGAGGGGCAAGAAATTGTGCTGCTATCTTTTATATCAAGAAAATTACTAGGCCCTTAAGACCAGGTGTCTTAAACATGACCAAGATGACTGGGTGAAATGTGTTCCACTGACACTGCAGATAGTGTAATTAAGTAGTGTTATTTTGTAAGCAGTAATTCTACCAATTCTTTTATGTAAGGAGAAAAGACTAGCATACATTTTCATCTGTCCTAGCAAATCTTCACATAAAATTAAACCATGGCATCTGACTGATGTGTCATGAAATTTTTTACAGATAATCTACTCAAAAGAACATCCCCTGAGAAATCCGAGAAATCTAAATGTGTGTTTGTTTTGTCAGGTGAGAAAATATCCAAGGCAGAACATATAAAAGAATAGCTTCTATTTAATATATTTTAAAATTCATTTGCTTAGATTTCGGCAATATCCTACACTGTAGTTATTTCTACTTATCAATAAGAAAATGTCAGTGGGTTTGACCTTGTAAAATCCATCACTATTTTCCACTACTGTCAACATCCTTTCATTCCATTCATTTATGTGTGCTGTAAGTGGTGCCTAAACCATGTTTTGCCAGGCCATAAGAAGTATCTAATCACTCATGTAACGATTTTGGAAATTAATGATTTAGGAAGTTTATATGTAGAATGACTATCCAATATTTTCAAATATTATATGCAATTAGAATGTTTCTGGATATGAAATAGCACCAGAATTTAGTAATAATTTTATCAACAGTATGCTTCACCTTATTTCCTCTTGAATTTGTATTTTAAGTTGTGGGTATGTCTATTGTTTTCAGCATTTATGTCAGAGTATAGGTTTACATAAGTCACCTGGGGCTCTGATGCTCACACTGAGGTAATTTTGGCACTGAGAGGGCAAAGAATGCTGAAAAGATTATTTCATGCCTACAACTTAATTATGTAGTAAATAACTGTATAACCTGTTCTAGCAGAAGGTAATTCTTCAACTCAGTGCCAGCATGATAACAGGCTGAAATCTCTTTTCTAAGGAAAATGGTTTATTTTAACAGAGACTATGATTTCAAATTAAGGAGGTCTGAGTATGTCCGTGGGTCTTGGTCTGTCACCCAGGCTGAAGTGCAATGGTGCAATCATAGCTCAGTATAAACTTGAACGCCTGGACTCAGGTGATCCTCTCCCTTGCCTCAGCCTCCCAAGTAGCTAGGACAACAAGCACCATCCACCGTGCCTAGCTAATTTTAAAGTATTTGTTGTTGTTGTTGTTGTTGTTGTTGTTGTTGTTGTTGTTAGAGCAGGGTATCACTATCTTTCCCAGACTGATCTCAAACTCCTGGCCTCAAGGGATCCTCCCACCGCTGCTTCCCAAATTGTTGGGATTACAGGTAGGAGCTACCTACCATGGCCAGCCTTGGGATGATTTTAAAAGGGGCATATTCAATTTTAACACTTTCTTAAGTTTAAAACAAGTTGAAGTGTTCATTTTTTAAAGAATAGAACAAATTTAAGTAAATCATTTTATATTATCAGTTGGAATGTGATTTACATCTCTTAAAATATGTGTAATGCAAATTTAATTTTAATATCCTACAAATTAAATTTCAATATCTTACACTGTAGTTATTTCTACTTATCAATAATCAATGTTATATGAATACTAGTGCTGATAGTTTATCATAAGTCACAATATTTGCAATAAGAAATTCTTCAATAATTTATGAACTTGATTATAAACTTATTACATAATCAGAAGTTTGAATTGGAATTGTTGATTATGGTTGTCACTATAATGTATCTGAAAAATTATTTTTAAAAAATGAGAATTAATATGAGGTCCTGATATAACTAAATTCCTTATAAGAGAGAAGACATTAAAATTCATTGATTTTTTTCAGATGGGAAAATAACACTATGGTGGTATTTTTTTGAATATTCCACATCCATTGTTCTAGACTTAATTCAAATTTGTAATTGAAATATATAAACTATTGTCTAACCAAGTGTGTTTCTTCTGCCAAAGTTTACGTCCCATGTTTCAAAATAAAAAAATTTCTTTGTTTTAGAATTGCTATTAATAGTAAGATTTAACAGATAACGTTATGGTTCTCTCCATACCTCACAATGGGGTATTTTTAAAACATTTGTGTTGTCTTTCAAGATAGCATTGTCTTCTTCACTTCTAATAAAAATTTAGGCCAATTGGATCATCCAAACTTAGGAAAAATCAATTATTTTTGCTATTATTTTATGTGGTGAAAGTGGGTTGAGGTATACTTTTAGCATAGCAGGCTTTCTGAATAATATAAATTCTTCATGGATGGTTGATTCATATTCAAATGATTCTTAGTTGGCAAAGATAACATATTACATTAGTTACATGAGAAAAAGAACATAACCAAATTAAAAGATGATCTGCTTTGGTGAAAGCAATGAAAAGCAAGTTATGAAATCAAATGAAATAATGTATAGCATAACATTATATATGTACACATGGTACATGGTTTATGAATATACAGGGTTATTTCCTATACCTTTATGTTGATGTTATCAGTGAAGTGGTGGGTAAACAACTATGTTCATGTATAAAACCCAAATGATTAGAGATGACTTCCATGTTTAGGTACATTTTCTCAATCTTTCACTGTGCTTCTTGCTAAAAAGCAATAGGCTCTGGAAGTCACATGCAATCGAAGTTACATGAAAGAAAAATTTTGAAAATAATTTTCTTCAGTACAATTTTATGTCATTTCTTCCCCAATCCAGGAATATGTAAGTAGATCATTAAAAAATAAATAGACTTAAAATTTGACTTTTGATAGTCAATTGTCAGTTATAAAGTTTTTGTCTGGAAATTAACGGTCATCATATGAAATCAAATTCGTTAAAAAGTTAAAACACAAACACATATCTGTTTCTTATTTTACTATGTGTATTTTTAAACATACAGACAAATACATCCATAGATTAAGAGATAAGAGTCATTACTGTAATCTGTCTAGCAATGGAAATACTATTTCACATTGTTAGTTATCTTTTGTTTACATGTCCACAGAAGTCATCCTCATCTATGCCATTATTGCTTCTCAACAAACTTTTGGAGTTATGTACTACTTGCACTGTGTGGTCAAAGTGCACTACTTGTTGTTATGGGATTCGTCAAACCACTGTACCTTTTCTTACATTTTCCTAAACTTAAAACACCTGCATTTCTAGTGATGCCTGCAAGTAAGTCTCTCACCAAGCCCAACTCAAATGGCAGCACCTCCATGAACTGTCTCCTCATTAACCAAACATAACCTCTGCCTTCCTCAACTTCTATTTTTCTTGACTTTGAATTAAAAATGGACTTTCTTTATAATTATTAGATTGTCTTACTCTTTCTAGCAGATTATAAACTTCTAAGGAAAAGGAAGTATTACTTATGAATTTTAAAATCACTTCCTGCTTTGGAAATAACTGAAGTTCAATATTTATTTATCAAACAAATAAACTTTGCATTAAGAATTGTTTCTCCAAAAATGCAAGTTTCTAGATGTCGAGAACCATTTTTTTAAATTGCTTAGTTCAATGGGGAGAAAAATAAAATTTTCTGTGAAGTACTTGAAAATTAGTTATGTATGATTATCATGGTCAAAATTCCTGCTGGCAATAAGGTTATTATCCATAAATATTCAGGTTATTATTTAAAAAATTAAAATACTGCTTCATTTAAAAATTCAATGTTGCCGTCCTGAAACAAAGCTTTTTTTTAAATAAACATTTATTAATTAGTATCTTAGGAACAAAGTTATACAGACGAATCAGAAATGGTTTCTGATATTTTAAAGCTCATAGTTCAAGGAAATCTGTTAAACATGGCCTGATCCTTTGAAATATATAAAGCCATTATAATCAAAATATTATTGAGCTACACTTGAGACTCATTTTTATATCAATTTCTTAAATACTGCAATGTCCTCAACTACAATGACTTGCTAATTTGTCTCCAAAGAGAAAACAAAAATAATCTTTTAATATGTCTCCAAAGAGAAATAGAATTAAATCTTTCAAGCCATACAATTGTACATTGGAACTGATATTTCATTTATCACAATCCAACAAGAAAGAATATTAAAATATGATTTGCTGACAGGAGAAAGATTCCATCATCTGACTGGCTTAAGGTATTGTAGGCAAGTAAGTTCTGTTGAGAAGCAACCATATATTTTCTGAAAAATATTATTAGATTTAATGCCTTATAGGCTCATATTTAGGCAGGAATATAAATTATTAATTTTTTTCATTTAGGAACAGAACCGGCACAGTGACTTTGCATGAAAATTTTTGCTACACACTGTAGTTGGGAGTTTTTTTTGTTTTGTTTTTCTTTTTAGAGACGGAGTTTCGATCTTGCTGCCCAGGCTGGAGTGCAATGGCGCCATCTTCGCTCACCGCAACCTCCGCCTCCCAAGTTCAAGCGATTCTCCTGCCTCAGCCTCCCAAGTAGCTGGGATTACAGGAATACACCACCAAGCCCTGGGAATTTTGTATTTTTTTTTTAGTAGAGACGGGGTTTTTCCGTGTTGGTCAGGCTGGTCTCGAACTCCTGACCTCAGGTGATCCACCCGCCTCGGCCTCCCAAAGTGCTGGGATTACAGGAGTGAGCCATCGCGTCTGGAGATAGTTGGGAGATATTTTGATAGTGAAGAGCAACCCAGATTATCAGGATTTTGGTATCTTTCTAATCTCTAAGAGTTTGCCTTGATTTTAATAGTGTTTAAAAATGTTACCAGATTTAAAAATTGTATTCTCAT
>NW_016804856.1:520016-521542 GCF_001698545.2 Rhinopithecus bieti
AAAACTTCCAAAAAATTCCAGAATGACAGTTATATAATAAATTAATAAATATTTGGATATATTTAAATAAAATGAGATTAATCAATATTAAACATATTAGAAATCTGATAGATATATCATTAAAATTTAAGAGATTAACTGATATTCTTTCTTTCTTATTATTTCTTGGTTCCATTCCCAAAGCTAGATATGTAGCTACATGGCCCAAAATGCTATTTCTTACAGAAATAAAATAAAATTTGCTTTTCAAAATACTTTGACAGAAATTATTTTATTGGGTAGCTGGGCGTAACTCTGCTAAGCAAATGAGTAATTTTAGGGCACTTCTAAAAATGGATAAAACATGAAATAGTCAAAGGGCATACTGCTAATATGTTTACAGAAAAGTTAAAAATATTCAAGAGTGTTCAATGTTGTTACACTGTCTAACTTATAACATTTTGTAGAAGTGATTATCAAATATATCTGGTGTATTTAGACAATAATGCTGTATTTATGTAACATTATTCAAGTAAAAACAATGAAATAATTACATATAATAGATTTTCCTTCGGAACTCCTCAAACATTTGTTTGAAAATTATGTAACGAAATATTTTATGAAAATGTTTTCAGGAAATTCAGAGGATAAACCATTAAATCATTATTTTTATACTTATTCTGTTTGCCATCCAGGAAATGTTAGTAAGTTGGACACAGTCTTCCATGCAAGAATTCATCAATGTGTGTAATCGTGCAGGAATTATTTATTATTTCTTATCCATTATGCAATTGTGTGTTAATATCTCGTTATCTTCCTGAGACAACTACTGAATTCTTATAAATCAGCAGGAATAGTTTGCTTAAAAATATATTTTATTTGTTGGTGACGAGAAGCACATAAATGACAAATACAATTCTACTTTCAATAGTACTAGCAGTTAGATATTTTTTGTTGTTGATTTGTTTCAGACCTTAATTTAGCACATTAGCATACCAGTGGCCAAATAAGATGCTTTACTGAAATTGTTAACATTTTTACAGTAGACTAAAACTCTTACAGCATACAATTTTAATAACCTTGTTGCTAATGTGTCTCTTGACAAGATCTTAGAAAGTCAGAAATATAAGAAAGTAAACTGAATTGTCCCTGGATGGTTATTTCTATATTTTCCAAACTAGAACATGGCTTGGTTGCTTTTCTGCCAAGCTTTCTGACCTGCACACTCTGTCTTCAGAGAAGATTTTATAGAGGTTACCAAAAGGATGGGCACTTCTCTGGCTTATGTCCAGTATGGTACTTTTAAATTCACAAAAGCTCATTATCATTTATTATAACAGTGTAGTGTAGAATAATTTAACTTAAAGCAATATCACTGTATACATATTTACTGAAATAACTTAAAATATTCCATAAAATAATTTGTACATTATTTTATAGTACTACTACTGGTACATTGTTGGTATATTATTAGTACAAAATAAATGCCACCCTACAATTAAAGGTTAAAGATTAGATTAATGGTTGCTTGACCAAAAAAAAAAAAA
>NW_016804856.1:521860-529743 GCF_001698545.2 Rhinopithecus bieti
TCTTTCACGTAGTTTTACTTTACCTATTATGTTTATATAAAAATGCTCTTATAAAAGAGAATCTAGAAATACCAAAGTAGTTCTGGTCATGTTTTACCATTTATCTACCACTATATTTTAGTTTATTACAAAAAGTTTTAACTTAAAATAGTATCTTTTATACACATTTAGTGAAAGAAGTATCAAACCTGACTTTCTTAATAACAATGATTCTTCTAAGACCTGTATATAGCATTTATAATTTCTAAAATAACTCTAATGCCATCTTAACTATTCCCTTAACATTTTAGCTTATTTTCAGAAATGAACTAAGATACATGGAAAATATTTTCAGTATTTTCTAGTACATGAAAATTCTTTTAATCAATTATCTACTATTTGAGCTTGTTTTCATCAGTTGTTATTACTACTAAGGCACAAGTGGTATTCTATAGAGAGATCTACAAATAATTAGTATTTTCAAAGCTGTGCTTCACATACTAAAGATAGTTAAGACCATTTTAACTGGGATGAAGGTTAAGGCTCAATGTGGAGGGGTGGAAAAATAAATAAGCAATCAGGAGACGCAGCTCATATTTCAGGGCATCACGCCTTAAATTCCCTGCACCTGTTTCCTCTTCTTGCAAAAGGAGATACTGGGAACATGATCTCTAAGGTCCCCTTATGATCTAAAATTACATTATTTTCTCAGATCAAAAGTTGATTCGTGAACATATAGGCTATCTCTCAGCAGACCAAGAGTTGTAAAAGACCTGGCCAAGCTCGATGAACAGGTCTGTACTGTACACAGACATACACGAATGTGTGCACATGCACGAGTCTGAGTAACATAAGAGTTGTTTCATTTCCTCAAGACATTTTCTCAAATCATTCAAGGTTGAAGTTATTTTGATCCATGTCTAAGCATTAAATCAAGGTTTACTTTGCATGTGAAATCTCCGATTGCCTAATACTTATTTTAAAAAGTACCTCTATGCTGTAGCTAGCATCCACACTGCACAGAATTTTTTTTATAGGAGGGAATTTTATCAAAGGCATTGGGGAATGAATACATTTCACTCATTCAACAAACATTAAGTGAGCACCCATCACATTCCACACAGGATTCTCGGCACTGGAGATGTAACCGTGAACATATCAGACAAAAATCTTGTTTTTGATAGAAGAATATTATTGTTATTCCTAGTCTGATATATAAGGCTTATGAAATATTGAATGAAAATTAAATTAACAAGCCAGCGTTTTAGAAAGGTTATCAGTAGTTATATATACATTTCTCTTATAAATAACTTTTTAGTTTTTCATTCATAGAGTACTTCATATAAAACCAAGCACGTATCTCACCCGTATTATTATTCCACAAAATTTGTTTTAAAGGACCATTTAAATTAAAACTATGTACACAAAAGACATATCACGATGACACAAATAATATTGTAGTCTTACTGTCTTCTATGTATTATGTTTACAGGTTTCTCTCTTTTTAATTTTAATAGACTTTTTTTGTTATGGGCCAATCTAGTCTCTCTACATCTCAGAAGATAATATCTGTCCTTTATCGTTCTATCCTCCTATTCTTATATTATATATTTTATTATTTTTTTAAACTGCCCAAGAAGATATAAATGTACTTAAACTACATAACTCCCTTATATTTCCCTATCACTAGACATATGTGTTGTCTTCAAAGATTTTTTTACCTGAAGAGAGTCTCCTAAAGTGGTTTTGCTGTGAGGAATCACAATTTAAATTTTGTTCGATATTGCCACATTCCACACCCCCTGCCGAAGTGTACAGTGTTTATCCTGACATACTTTAGTGCACGTAGTGTTGGCAGGGCAGACATTAACTCTTCTTCATCTGAAACTATTTGATTTCTATCAACATACAACATCTCTCTTCATTCTGATTTGTGCTTTTCATGTTTACTCCAATTTTGTCTGATATTAATGTTATTATTCCTGCTTTGTTGATACATTTGTCTGCTACATCTTTTTCTATATTTTATTTTCAGCCCCTTAGTGTCATTTTGCTTCAAGCATGTATCTTTTACATAACATATATAGTTGGATTTTAAAAATCCCATCTTCCTTTTAATGGGGAATTAAACCCACTCACATTTATTGTATTTATTACAATGTTGAACATTTCTCTTCTGTCTTATTTTAGTGTTTGTCCTTACCATGTTTTCTTGCTGTTTATTTTTTGCCCTTTCCTAATTTTTTTTTTTTTGATTGATAGGAATTGCCACTGCTACTTTTTTCTCGAGATATCGTAATTTAATTATTTAAAAGTGTTATACCCTAATTTTTCACATATACATAAAATGTATCTTTAAAAATCTGTCAATCTCTTTAATTAATCAGCATCTATAGGTTTCTCCAGCCAAGACAATAATTTGGGTCTCCTATCACTTCCCCTTCTTCCTTTATAGCCATTTGTCATGTATTTCCAAACCATTATATTCGTACATTGTGCTTTAATAATTTATACTTAACTATTAGATTATTTTTGGTTTCTTCGTTTGTCTTCTTTCTTAGATTCATTTATCATTTTGTTCAACATATTCTTTCACAGAGAATGGGCTAAAGTTGATTTACCTCACCCTGACACGCTTGAAAGTTAGTCTGGCTAGTCTTAGAAATTTAGGGTTAAGTTTTTTTCTCATTAAACTTTGAAGATACTTCTATACTGACTCCTCGTATCCAGTGTTGCCCATGAGTCTTCTCACAAGATAATAACTTTTATATCTGGACGGTTTTTAGGACTTTTTTTTTTTTTTTTTGAGACAGAATCTCTGTCACCCAGGCTGGAGAGCAATGGCGCGATCTCGGCTCACTGCAAGCTCCGCCTCCCAGGTTCAGGCCATTCTCCTGCCTCAGCCTCTGGAGTAGCTGGGACGACAGGGGCCAGCCACCATGCCCGGCTAATTTTTTGTATTGTTAGTAGAAACGGGGTTTCACCATGTTAGCCAGGCTTGTCTGCAACTCCTGGCCTCAGGTGATCCACTTCCCTCGGCCTCCCAAAGTGCTGGAATTAAACGCGTGAGCCACGGCGCCCGGCCCCCGCTTTTTAGGACTTTTATCCTTGGAGTTTTGAAATTGTACCAGTGTGTCTAGATATTAGTGTTTTTCATTTCGCTTACTTGGTACTCTATGTTCCCCTTCAGTACAATGACCGGCTATCTAGCAGAGCACACTGAATGTTTTCCTCCTTAGCTAACTTTCTAATTTATTTTCTTCCACGTTTGTTTTGGAGGTTCTGAGTTACCGCCAGCTGTACTCTGCTTCCATCTCAACCCCCTCACATTCCAATAATTTTCTCTATGAAAATTGAGCCCATGATTCTTGATTAATAAAGGGTAACTGCAAAATATATAATTTCCCATTTCATTCTCGGAACAATTCTTTCTTGTTGCAGAAACCTCTCAAAAGAATATCCTCTAATTCCTCTCTTCCCACTCACCCAATAATGTCAGATAATCTGACTTCAAACCTCCTTCCTTGAATGAAACTGCTCTCTTGAAAGTCAATTGCCTCTTAAGAACTGTCATGTTCATCATGATTCTTTCAGGATTTGACATTCTCCCGCCCTCCCCATCCCACAACCGTTCTTGAAATGCTCACCTTCCTTGGCTTTCAAAGCTGACAGGATTTTAATTTTCTTCCTCCTCTTGTCTGCTTTTCTGTCTCTTTCATTGCCTTAGTGACTCTTCATCCTCTAAATGTGAGTTTTCCTTTAGATTCTGCCTCAACATTCTCTTCCCCAGAAATCTCACTCATTCCTACAGTATCAGGTATGGCTTTTAGGCAAATAACTGTCAGCCTCTCACTCCCATTGGCCAATATACATTTTCCAGGCCACCTACATTAAGTGCCTCATAAATATTTTGATGGCTAACAGCATTTATTAAAACAAATGATCATTTTCCTTAGGAGACCCACCCCTCGTTGTACATTTTGCATTTCTTTTTAACAGACACACGGTGCCCAAAATAAATATTTGGTGAATAAATAAATATCAAATTAAAAATAATAGGAGCAGAAATACTGCAGAAAGCTGTCTTAGGCTTATGAAAACATTGTGATAGACCCATTTGGTTATATAAAGATAGGATGCCAGGCTTGAAAATTTATAGGCTATAGAATAGAGATTATTTTACATAATTGCAGAGTAATAATTAAAGTTTACTGAGGCTTCCAGAGAGAGAGAAGGTGAAGCTCACTGTGGACAACAGAGAAGGGGAGTGAGGCTAATAAATCTTGGGAGAGGAATAAAAAAAGACATGTCCAGAAACATGATGGGAAAATGAGACCAGAGGAAAAAAACTGAAAATTCCTTGTGGAAGGAATTGAAAAAGAAATTATTAATAATAGTGATATTTAGATAGAAATACATACTATGCTGTGGTAAAATATAATCCCTCTCCACTCAATCCAACTTTTATTAAATGCCTACTTAACCTGCATTACAAATACTTAAACGGAAAGGATTAAAGAAAAGGAAGCTTGGTTTCATGTTGAGGTGAAAAGGGAGACAGAATAAAGAAAATAGCTCCAGAAGGAAAATGCAAAGCAATTATTGATAATACAGATGAAATAAATGGATGGGTGGACAGGAAGAAATGTATGTAATCCCTGCCTCAAAGAATCTTTAGAAATATTAAGAGGATGTTGAATTTCTAGCTCTAAATTATGTTACAGTTAAGCCAAGTATGTGTTTAAAAATTTATACTAAATTAAAGATAAGTTCTTGGAACGCTAGAGAATTTGGGAGCACCTTGATGACAATGCTAGGGTTATAAATTCACATTCCTTTACTTGTGTCTGGGTATTTTATACTAGTAATATCCATTAAACATGGTCCTTCCGGTGATTTTGTACTTTCAGAACCATATAAGAACACTAACATAATCTAGCAAGGAGTCCAGAGTTGTTTGCTCATCATCATATGACTACACTTCTACAAGGCTGGCGACTAAGTGGCCAAAGATGGGCAGGGGGTTAGGGATGGCATCTCTTACATGTCAAATTATTCCTATTCCATCTTACAGGTTTTTCTTCCCCCCAATATCCCAACCTTTACAGGAGACATTAGCACTAATTATCTAATTATAATGAACTTTTTCATCAAGAAGTAGAAGTCATTACAATTTTGCTTCTCTGAAGGAAAAATGTTTTCCATTGTGTTGCAGTTTTAAAAAAAATGTTTCACTTGATATTTTCCATTAATTAAAACCCCTCTATGAATCTGTATATTCTGTATGTTATTATTTCTTTGTCAGAAAATTGTATGAGAGTATATCCTCCTAGTGGGGATACAATTGACTTAAAATAAGTTATGCTAAAATGATTGCACTAGTTATTTGATAACCAAAGTTTAATGAGTCAACATTGTAAGATAGCTATGCCAAACCTAAATTTAATTTTGATTGGATTTTGAAGAATGGAATTAAAACTTTTGAATTACTTATCAATTAATCATGGTCTTTATTTTAAGAGGCACATTGATAAAGTAAAATATGTGCAAAGAAGGGTGCTCAGAACATTAAAAGGTGAGAAGGGGAGTGAAGATTGTCTGAAAAGAGATTAGTTTAATCTTTAGTTTGGAAATAATTTTTGAGTGCCCAATGTATAAGGCACTTTAGAGAATAAAATCCAGTAGGAAAACTAGGACAAATTCAAATAGTCAGACTTCAATATTGAGTTATTAGTACCATAAGTGACATATAAATAGCTTCTAACAAAAATCAGAAACTGAGATTATTTAACTTGAAATAAGAAAACCTCAGAAAAAAACTGCAATTATCTTGAAATATTTAGAAACTTATGTAGAAGAAGGATTAAAAATAAATCGAACATATTGTTTTAAAATGTTTTCAACTCCAAAGGAAAGTAACTTTAAACATATCTCCTGCGTAGTTTATTGAAGGTATTTTTTCTCTAGTTATTGGTTTGCTCCTTGTGTTGCATCTGCTGCTGCTTCTGCATATTTTCTGTTTCCTTCTATAGTTTATTTTTTTGTGTATTTTGTTTTATTTAAATTTATTTCTATTGGACGTTCATCTTGCACAGTACTTTTCCCCTGTGAAACTCTTACTTTTACTTATGTCCTTTAAAAGGCCTTTAAAAGGCCTCACTGTAAAAGTCCTTACACAACTTCCATAGCAGTAAACTTGCTTGGCTTTAGGTTACTGAATCATGACAGTATAAATTCACACCATACACCTGTGTGGTATGTGCCAGTGTTTATTTTTTTCTTGCGTAGTTTTTTTTTCCCCTCCCACTCAAGGCTCCAGACAGAAGGCAAGTTTTCCTCTCACTGTTTCCTAGGCCACTGAGTAAAGTTTTTCTAGATCTCCATTGATAGAGGGGGGCAGTTTTTTGAAGCCTCAGACTTTCTATAGTTGGATTGCTTTTAGTTCTCCAAAACTACAAAGGCTGAGGACACTCTCCTGTCTACACAACAACACTTAGATCCCAATTCTAAGTCATTTAGAGCATATAACTGTCTAAAACAATTAAGATCATCTAGCATACCCTTAATATTTTGTCTTTTATTATTCCTGTTGTATTTTATGGACACCTATACATTTCCCTTTCTTTTGGGCTTGGCTCATTTTTTCTGCCATATTTTATCCAACATTTTAATGAATTTTTAACAGGTCTGGTTCCATTAATATCAGCTCATTCTGCCATGTGGCTGGAATTCTTTCCAATGAAATAGGCACTATATTTAAGTGCTATCTTCTGGATGAGTTATGTCCTATTATTATTCTCATTTGAGCTATGAAGCTGATGAGGTTTCTAGAGGTTATGTTACTTGTCCATCATTACATAGCTAATATGTGTTGGATCTGGGACTCAAAAATTGTATCAAATTGATAGCCAAGTCATGCCCTCGAGAATAAGGACATATAGTTAATAAGACCACCAAGGTTTCTTTCAAATTATAACTATTTTTATGTCCTTTGTATCCTTTACTTCTCTAAATTTGCATACATGTCTTCATGGTGTTAATTATGGTGGCGAGGTTCAAATACGATTAATAGAGAATCAGGCAAATATATGCTCTGAGTTTTTATAATCTTAGATGTAGGTTCCTTCCAACTCTTTTGTAGATTTTATTTGATACTCTATGGGAAACAAAATATGCTAGATTAAGTGCCTCACAATGTGAATTGATGTTAAGATATATTTAAAAAGAATGTAATCCTATGGAGTCATCAACATGAGGTTGGATATAATAGAACCACTTTAATGATGAGTAAGGCATCATATTGCTTCCTCCCTAACGTTTTCACCCGTGGCAACCAGGTGCCTTTGAAATTTTGCCTCTACCAAAATATATTTTATGGAACATAAAAGAAGGTGAATATACATTATTAATGAAGCATTAGTAAGTGTTAGTATTAGGCCACATTAGATTCATTCTGGAAGAGGCACAGAAACTAATCAGAAATTTATATATTCATTCCACAAGTTACTGAGACTGAAAAGACATTAATTTTGGTGTCTTCTATAGACCCTAAAGGTTTTCTGAATCCAGTTTCAATAAAAGAATAGAATTCTCACAACAGTACTCAATTATTCTTAGTAAATGGCTGAGAAAGAACTGAACTCTTTTACCAGGCTTGCAATCTGTTAATCATTCAAAAAGGTCACAACTGAAACATACAAATACTTTATTTTCTGTGTAACAGTGCTCTATGTTTTCTCAAACCCAGTAGTTTCATGGATCAGCATTTCCCACTTCTCTGAAACACTAGATTGACCTCAAAAACAAGTCTCAAAAGATATCCTTCCAGACATTTTTTAAAAAAAGGAACAACTACCAAATGATGTTTGACCTTTATGAATGACCTTTGTGTAGCAAAAAAAAAA
>NW_016804856.1:530028-560432 GCF_001698545.2 Rhinopithecus bieti
GAGTAATTTTCAAAAAGCCAACTTTCAAACTTTCCCAGAAACGAATTTCCAAATGAAAAGGCATCATGAGCTAAAAAAGTAATTGCCAGCCTTAAACTTCTTTTTGCAAACACCACTGAAATTAGTAGAGTTAAATGCCCACATTAAACATAAATGCTCTGTTAAGTCTCACGTCCTTTTTGCAACACTACTGAATCAGGTTTGATAACTTCTAAATGTGCATTTTCTTTTTAATTGTTAAACCTCTGTCTCTCACACAGATCCTCCTATACAGACAGAGGGCATAGCATGCTGGTATCCAGAGTATCACACTGAATTTAATGACTTAGGCATTTACATTAGGTTTGTGCTTTGCTGTCTTGACCTGTGGTCTAAATTTCATACTGAATCTACCTACAGAAGGATATTTCTAGGCTTCAAGCAGCAGATTGTTTAGAAAAGAGTGATAGGAACCATTTAAGTCCCACTCTGATACCAACAAAGAAGCAATATCAAAAAATGCATGACAAAGTTACTCTCAAATGATCATATAAACTCAGAACTCACAGAAAGGTCTGTCAACATTTTCTTCCTTTTGTTCTTAAGTGACAATAACATTTCATGAGCTCTGACCATGCCTCTCTGCCTTAATAGGATAAAATGTGTTGCCTCATTTACATTTCTGTGTAATAAAAATTTTTATTTCTTCACCACTATAGAGATGAGGAAGTAGAGGATAAAGTAATTGTGTCCAGTTACAATGTAAATTAGAGAGCTGAGATTCAAAATGAGGTATGTTTGTGTTAAAAGCCATGTTCTTTGCCCTACAATACTAAACGTAAATACACAAAGGCAGGGTGTTCTTTTCTCATATAAAAATAATTCAAGTTTATAATAGAAAATATAAAATGCTAGAAAAAAATATATTATGTGTCCACCAACTGCACTACCAAAAAAAATTATTAGTAACATTATCTTCCAAGTTTTGGACTGTGTTTTGTGAAGAAGAACATATAACAAGATGTTATTTGGTTTTCTTGAGAACTTGTTACCACACGTTACCTAATAGTACAAAGATTATAGAAATTATATAGCAATACAGAAGTCACAGCAAGGACTTTATTTTGAAAGCTTGTGACTTCACTTTGAGTTCAACTTCACTTTGAGAGTTTAACTTCTTAATGGAAATATTCAGCCTATAGTTAGAAATATAGATTAAGACTGTCAATATGAGGATATAGGCTTACTGACTTGGCTGTGATTGGATGAGGTCGGATGAAGTCCACAAAGCAAATAAGAACTACAGGCTGCTTTTGGACAAAGCTCATTTGTGAGGTTGGGAGAGAAAACAGGAAGTTCGAAGTAAGTTGAAGAGGAATAGTGAAAGTAGACAGAAAAACTAGGAAAGTGTTTCACCAGGGAGATCTAGCTGAGACCTATTCAAAGAATAAGAGAAATGCTCTCAGGCATTCAGAAGGTTACTAGATTTAGAGACAAGGTAGTCATCGTGGACCCTTAAATATCAAACAATTTCCAAAAAGATAAAAGAAGAAATACGTTAATTAGAAACAAAAAAACCTTAGAACTGGTCATTGATCAATAATGCCAGTAGATGTTTCTTTTTGAAAGTAGCAGAAAAACTGTAGCAAATTTAATGGGGAGATAAAAATCCATGTAAAATTTTTTTTTTTTTTTTTTTTTTGAGGCGGANNCCCGGCCGTAAAAATTAAAAGAGCAAGAGATAAAAAATTTATTGACTTTAATATTAAAGCTGATATTATTATAAACATTAATATTAAGATCTCATTGAACTTTATGTCTCATAAAAGATAACGTAATGCAAGAAACAGGAGAAATATTTCATTGTTCAATAAAGAAGAAATAGTAAATATTAAAGAACTATATACAAATAAGGACAAAACTCATATACATTGAAGGGTTGGTTTTTAAATTTTTTATGCTAAAGTTATTTCTTGATACATATAAAATGTTACAGAAATGGAAAGGATGAAAAGCTACCTAATTTGCTTTAGAAAATTAAGACAACACAGAGAGCAACATCTGGTAAACATTGCTAAAAATAAAAACCATGAAGCAAAATAACTTATCTGAAAATACTAAGTAAAATATTAGGAAAAAATTACTAGTGCATGAGAAGATAAATCCCTTACAACTAAAATCAGGGTCCATTCAAGGAATTAAGATAGTATTAACATTGGGCAACCATTGAGAGAAATATAATTTCTATAAACCTGGTAAAGTCTGAAATGTGTCAACTCTACTTAATTAAAATTATTTTAAAATAGGAATCCCTAATAAGAAAAAATAACAAATGTCTCGAGCTCATAGTTCTATCACATTTAGTGATGAAACTCTAAAGGCATTCTCAGAAGTAAAAAGTACAAATCAAGGATGCTCATTATAACAATAATTATTTCACATTGGTTTAGAAGTAGATCCAACAGAATAAGAATCAAAGAATTTATACAACAAACAATAATGAAAAAAGAAACAAATCATTTGAATTTGTAGATGATAAAGTTATAAAAGCTCAATTTTAAAACCAGTAGAATTAATAAGTTCATTGTGTATGAATATGTGCTAAAATACTCAAATTAACAGCTTTGCTATATCAATAATAATAAATTATAAACAATAATTTCTAAAAATTTACTGAAAATGAAGTATAAGACAAGCAGTGAATTTAAAAATAAATATGCTAAAGCTATTGGGAGCAAAACTTATAAATGTGAATCAGAATTATTGAGTGAGTCAGATGCTGTTGAGTGCTTCAGAATATTATAACTCCTTACTGTTATCATTTTGTATATATATTATTTTCATTTGAGGCTTAGAAAGATGAATAAACTTGCCTAATGTCTCACAGTTAAGTGGCAGGATAAAAAGGAAAAGAGTGAAAGTAAAAAAAGGTGAAGAGACAGTACAGAAGCAAATAGTAACGGATGTGATAGATTTTACTGTAGAAAGCTTCCAGTACATTATAAGAAGATTTTGCTCATCAGAAACATTATGAATAAAATTTAAAGTTTAATAACAAACCAGGGAAAATATTTGCAGCAAAGTTGCATGAATACAAAATTAACAAACATGTAACAATAACTAATAAACATGCTCAATCCATTAACCATCCAAATAACATAAACTGCAATAGCAATAATTATTTTTATTTATCAGATGAGCAAAAGTCTAAAACATAAACAATACTTTTAAGGGAGTCATAAAATGAGCACTGACAGAATACTATTGGAATCTAAATTATGTAAAATACATCTTTTAACAATTTGACCATTTTTATTAGCAACTTTAAAATTGCCAACATTCTTTGACCCAGAAAGTCTACTTTTTGGAATCTATCTGATTAAAAACACTATGACACATGGTCAGTGATGTATGATTAAATATATATTGAAGAATCTCTAATATATATGGTATATAAGGTATACCTTGGTGCTTGTAGGCTACAAGCAACAATATATATGCTATATGCCAATATATACCATATATATTGAAGAATTAGAAATTAAGGAACTACAAATAATGAAATTAATGCCATATTTGAGTACCATTTTCCAAAAAGAGTTAATGGCAATCAAAAATGCTCCTGCTACATGTATAAACACAGTGAAAAGGACCAAAAAGGAAAAAAAAAGAAAAAAGAAAAAAACCCCAGAAACTTGTGGTATTTATTTCTATGAAGCTTTAGCTTATGTTATCTTTATAATTCATTGTCTTTTGAAGATTATCCACAAGGATTATATATTATTTCTAAAAGTCAAGTAGGAAACTTTTTTTTTTTAATTGGTGGTCAGGACAGTTTCTCTAAAATATAGAGAGGGAAACTAGACTCTTGTATTTGAGGAGAAAGTAGATGGTAAGAATATTGAGGCAGTGGTCAATTTCCTTCCTTCTACAACCCTATGAAAGAAAAGAGAAAACTGGGACAATAGCTACAGGGAAGACTACAGTGAATATTTGGGAACTTTTTAACCTAATTTGCAAAACTAATTTACAGTTTGAAGACAATCAACGAACTGCTGTGAAGCAAGGAGACATGGGGATGATCCCATTTCTACTCAGAGCTGTGGAATGATAAAATTAGAGATGGAGGTCATGGACCAGCCTGCAGCAGGTAAGCTTCAAAGTAGGACACAGGTAACTGACTGCTTGACCAACCAAGCAGAAAGGGATGCCTGCTAGAGTTGCCATTGCTATTGTGATTAAAATAGATCATAGCCTATTTTCTACAAAATACATCTATTTGCAAGTAACTTTAAAATTTTAGTTCATAATAAAGGAAGTGTTTTTTCTCAATCCCGATGGATAGAAAATAAAGAGATGTCTCATATAGTAAGAAACAGAATTAACTTATTAATTGTTCTTCATTCTGGAGACTCAGAAGGAGGCTTTGTGAAGTTCATGTCAGCTGGAAAAAGGATTAGCCCTATCACTAACAAAACAAACTTCAGATTTAATTAGATGACCTTACCTGTGTACCCTAAATAATTGTTCTTTAGGAATAGAACTCGAATAAACCACGACATGGGTTTGGATGTACTTTTGGGGACTATTAAAACAGATCGTTATATAATACTTATATAATAATGCTACATATTGGCCAGATAATATGAGATATAGGTAACAGTCCCAACAACCTAAACATACATTTTCTTCCTTGTGATTTTGTCCAGTATGAACCAAGTTGGCAGTCCACACACGGTGGCCATATTCATCTTTATAAACGGAGTAAAATTCAATGCCCAAGTAACAATCAATTGCATAAACATGCTCCATGTTAAATTAAGAAAAAAGAAAGGTTGTCATTTCTGAAAGTCCTACAACCACTGAAGTGATGAAAATCATAATAAAGCTTCCTCAGATTGGGTGTTTAGTGAAGGAATGCCTTTGTGAGCTAGTTTCAGCATTTGAAACAAGATCATGAGAGAAATATGAAAGGAGAAAATGAAACCAATGAATTCCTGGATGCCCACGGTTAGAAGCATCTCCATGGAAACAACCTAAGTATCTACCAATAAGCAATAATTACACAAATTATAATATCCAAATATAAAACATTGTAAATGGATTAAAGTATGAGTCAGATTTATGTGCATTGGCCTGGAAGAATCACCAAGGTATATTTTCAAATGAATAGTATCAGATAATGAGCAATGATTCCATTTATTTAGACCTTCAGTAAAAATGTATGTATATGTGTGTGTATGTGTCCACGTAAAAATGTCTCCAAAGAATTACATCAACTTTTAAAATTGACTATGTCTTTGTAGCAAAGCCAAATGAGAGAAGTAGCAAAGTGTGTAGTCAACATACAGTCATATGCCACATCATGACGTTAAATGAGGTCCACATTTATGACAGTGGTCCCATAAGATTAGAACTGAAAAATTCATGTCACCTAGCAATATTGTCAGGGTTGTAATGATATAGTGCAGTGCATTACTTTTTCTATGTTTAGATGTGTTTAGATACACAAATACTTGCCATTGTGTTACAATTGCCTACAGTATAGTAGCCTGTTGTTAAGAGTTTCTAGCCTTTATAAAATTGAATATTTTCATGCCCAAATACCTCCCTTTCACCCTTCCTTCCTTCCTTCCTTCCTTCCTTCCTTCCTTCCTTCCTTCCTTCCTTCCTTTCCCTCCCTCCTTCCTTCCCTCCCTTCTTTGTTTACTCTCTTCTCCTTCTCTCTCTCTTTTATTTTCAGTGTCTTGCTTTCTCACCTGGCTTTAGTTTAATGGCACAATCAGTTTACTGCAGCCTCAACCTCCTGGGTTCAAGTGATTCTCCTGCCTCATCCTTTGAGTAGCTGAGATTATAGGAATACCTCACCTCACTTGGCTATTTTTTTAATAGACAGGGTCTCACTATGTTGCCCAGGTTGGTATCAAACTCCTGGCCTCAAGTGATCCTCTCACCTCGGCTTCCCACTCAAAGTGATGGGATTTCAGGCATGACCACTGCTCCTGGCCCCATTTTCTCTTAAGGTTAGTAATTAGAAAGCATCAGAGTTGGTTGAATCTAAGATGACAGCAGTTAGGCACAGGAGCAGGCCTGCTACTGCTCTTAGAGTGTTATAAGTGTTACAGATATTATAAGCATTATAGGCAATATTTTCATTTGAGCTGGTTGCAAACATAAGCAAAATTTTCTATTTAAAACATTCTAATAGGATATTGTTTTGTTAGTTCATTTATGTTTTCATCTGATATCTGGAAAACTAAATATATCTTGAGACAAACAAATATGTGTTGGTTAGGTTATAATATTTTGATATGTCATCACTAAATTTGTAATCCTTTTCTATTCATTAAGAAATATGTGATTGGGTTTTTATAGTGGCATTTTATTAAAAGTAGGTCATTTTGATATTTCTCAATTTTAAGTAATAAGAGATTTAGAGATACAATAATGCATAATCTTCTATTTATAATTTTATATCCTGAAGTGTTTAATTTTGTCCCAGCATTGACTGTTATTTACAGAGTTGCACCTTGCCTCCCTAAATAATCTACCTCCTTTTCACAAAAGATTTGTTTTATTGTTTGATCAGCATGCTTGCTGATAGTGAGCTCAAGTCAAAAGTGTGAATCTGGGACCAGCTAGTTTTTTTGTTGTTGTTGTTGTTTTTTTTTTTTTTTTTAGACGGAGTCTGGCTCTGTTGCCCAGGCTGGAGTGCAGTGGCCGGATCTCAGCTCACTGCAAGCTCCGCCTCCTGGATTCATGCCATTCTCCTGCCTCAGCCTCCCGAGTAGCTGGGTCTACAGGCGCCCGCCACCTCGCCTGGCTAGGTTTTGTGTTTTTTTAGTAGAGACGGGGTTTCACGGTTTTGGCCCGAATGGTCTCGATCTCCTGACCTCGTGATTTGCCCGTCTCGGCCTCCCAAAGTGCTGGGATTACAGGCTTCAGCCACCGCGCCCGGCCAAAGAGCTAGTTTTTTAAACTTTGTCCTAGATTAAATTAAATGTTCTAGATTTCTAGAGGAGTCTCATTTTAAATATTCTATACCTGTAGTCAATACTTACCAGAACAGGTGGACTGATATTTGTTTCTACATTCCATAATCAGAGACTTTTCACAGAAACCACAGAAGTGGCAATGAAATAAAACCTGATATTAATCAATTTAAAAATTATGTCAAAATCATATATGTGAGGTGAGAAAGACTTTTAATCACATTGTCTAGTCCCTTTAGTCTACTCAATCATGCAGAGTTTAAGTTAACAGTGCTAGCTAGTGTCAAGATCAATAGGTAAAGCTTTTTTTCAGTTTATTATTCAAATGAAAAAATACTCACATGATTATATGTAGTTACATGTATTTTTTTTCACTGTTATAGCTAGTTATAGTCCCTGTAAGGCCTTACTTATTGGCTTTTTTATGACCTTTTTCAATATTAAACAACAAACTATATCAATCACAACTTTGATGTTGAAATCTGAACTAATAGTATCTTATCTGTTAAGTTTTTCTTTAAATACTCTCATTCTACATTTATTTAGGGGCATTTTAAAATTTTTCTAGCATAATATTAGAGAGGACAGCAGTCAATATTCCTTAACTATTGATTCATGATGAAGAAAACAGTTTCTACTCTATTGTTTCTTGCTTAATGAAAGATAAATTAAAAATCCCTTGACACTGCCATGTGTTAATAATCATTCCCTAAGTAGAAAACAAAAAACATTATACAGATAGATGGCTTGATTTATTGTCTTAAAAAGTTTTTGGAGAACGTCTCTATTGTCAGTTCAACTTTTGGTGTGATAATAGACACAGTTTTCCTTGAATAAAATGGTTCAATAAGTATGGCTCACCCGTCATTTTGAATCAGAGGTAACAGTGTGAATATCTCGTTATTCACACACTGGTTTCAGAATACATATAAAACATAAGGTACAAAATTGTGCATTATACACCAACATGATATTATTAAAAACCTAATGCCACTAGTGATAAAAGGTTTGTAGCGAGTCATCCATACTCTGTCATGCCCATTTCATAATAGTTCTTAACACAAATTCATATATTGAGAAGATGATGTCTCTTACAGCTGAAAAATATAATTTAACATTAAATATTGCCAATGTTACCACTTCTCCCATTTAAAAAATGTACAAATGTTTTAAAAACAATATTAAACACTTTTGGAAAAAACAAATCTTAACTATATCATCATGCTACCTGGACAACATTGTTTTAGTTTTTGTGTCTTCCCTACTAGTATTCATCCTTATGTCTGTGTTTGCATAGTTTTGTTTTCTGTTTTTCTGTTTATTTTACAAGAATTTTTCATTATATCATGTAGTATATACAGCTATTTTAAGGACATTTTATCTAATATTTTAATGTATGACTTTTTTCCTCATCGTTTCTCATTTAAGTTGTTAAAATTATACACCGGTACTATAGATAATGACAAAAGAAATATTTTAATTGCCAAATTTTACTTAATGTTGTAAATAAACAGTGTCTAAGATGGTTCCCAATGACCTCTACATCCTGATATTCACACCCTGTGTGAATCCCCTGGATTTAGCACCTGGGTTTAGTGACTCACTTGTACCAAAAAGAGTATAGCAGAGGCAATGATGATCGAGTTATAAAAAGACTGTGGATTCTTCTGACTTGAATGTTCTCTCTAACTTTCTCTTGGATTATTTGTCCCAGAGAAAGCCAGCTATTGTGTTCTGAGGCTCTATGGAGAGGCCTATGTGGCAAGGAGCTAAGGCCTGCAAATAACAATATGAGTGTGCCTGGAAGCAGAACCCCACCCCTCTCCACCCACTAACATCAGCTGAGTCTTCAGATAAGACCATATTCTGGCCAAAGGCAACCTCTTGAAAGGCCTTGAAGCAGAAGTATGCAACTAAGCTCGGAACTTTACTTTTGGCTTATAGAAACTGAGATAATAAATGCTTGTTATTACTTACTGCTAAATTTGAGGTAATTTGTTATTTAGACATAAATAACTAATATAGACTTGGGAAAAGAAGTAGCATTCATGGTAAGAACAATAATTCCATGAGCATGGAACTATTAGCATGTCTTATTTCCTGGGAAAAGAATTTTTTGCTTAGAAGTTATTATCTTTGAAATATCAAAATAAGTCATTTTATAAATCAACAGATGATAGTTTTTGCAGAAGCATTGTAGGGAGGGAAGGCAAATTCATATACAGAGTAAGTACATATTTCAGTAAGAAGAAGTGCTGTTCCTTCTATGATGGAAATGGTTAAATTGGTTGATGCTCCAGGGGACTGGTGCTACCTCACGGGCCCAGTGTTGGTCTCCGATGCTGGTACTCAGCACTCAGCAATAGATGCAGCCAGATTGCCATCAATGAGTTCATGTTGCTGATGAATGTGTAACCTCCATCCTTGTCACAATGGCACTTTGTTCATGAGCTCATTGGGCAATGACGAGAGTGGCTGGGGAAGGACACTGATTGAAATTCACAGAATGGGTCATCCTATCTACTTGTTTAATAAAATGTTCTTTTTCTGCTGAAGTCAATCTTTGATGAGCATTCACATGAGATCTAGATATCTTCAGACTAGCTGCCTATTTGGAGAGGTCTATCCACATACCTTTTCCCCAGGCCTCCTTGTGGCTGCTTTCTCTGTCATGTTCCCTATGAGTTCCTGAATATCTAGCCAACTATTTACTTATAGCCTTTGAATCTCTGTAGACCTGTGTTTCTGGTTATGCAGCAATATATAACAACTGTATGTAAGCACATTCTCAGAAATAAGATAACGGATCAAAATATATGGTCATTTTTACAGTTTTAGTAATTGTTTTCAGATAGCTATCATGTTTTTCCACTGCCAACATAAGAGTATATTCATTTGACTGTCATCCTATTATTACATATTTCTAAATATATACTTATATATAATTATAGATGTATGCATACACACAGTCAATACATTTACCTGCTATTTACTGAGAAACTACCGTGTACAGGACAGTGTCTTTAATGTCTCATTAAAAAAAATTATTGATTACCCTCAATGTAAAATGTTAGTCTGTATTTTTTGGTTGTTGTTTACTCTCAGGTATATTACTCATGCCTTTTTCTTAGCCACTGAACTCCTGATTTTAAAATACAAATTCATTAGAGTTTTTTTATATATTTAAAATTTTAATAGAGTTATCTAATACTTATTGTTTAGTATTCTTTATTATTTTCACCATATTAAACCTTAGAAAATTATCTGCTGAGACATAATATTTATTCTTACTATTGCAATATTTAATTTTAATATTTAATGTTTTAGTCCATTTGGCCTATAGTTTGGTATATAAATATGATTAGCACTATATAGAATGTTATCAAAAGCATTATCTAGAAATAATTCTACCTCTCAGAAACTGTTTCCAAAGGCTTTCAATATTAATTTGTTGGTAGCTGTCAACTAATTTTTTAATTTTTTTTAACTTTTAGATTAGTCTTACATGTACATAAAAGTTGAGAAAATCATACAAAGAGTTCCCATAAAACCTACAAGCAGTTTCCTCTAATGTTAACATCTTACATTACTATGGTATATTTGTCACAACTAATAAACCAATATTGATATTATTAACTGAAGCCCATACTGTTTTTAGATTTTCTTAAAGACTTTCCCCAATGTCCTTTTTCTGTTCTAGTATCTTAATAAAGTTATCACATTAGATTTAGTATTCATGTCTCCTAAATCCTGTTGTGACAAATTTTAGACTGTCATTGATTTTAATGACTTTAACGGTTTTGAGGTGCACTAGTCATGTTTTTTCTCAACTGGAGTTTGCCTAATATTTTAATCATGATTAGACTGAGGTTATGGATTTTGGGAGGAAGATCATTCTCATCACATCACATCAAGGGTACATGTAATGAACACGAATTATCCCTATTGATACCTTAGTTACCTGTTTTAGGTAGCACTTGACTGATTTCTCGACTGCAAAATTATTCTACTTTCCCCCTTTCCACACTGTACTCTTTGGAAGAAATTCACTATGTGAAGTCCATATCTAAGGGGTTGGGAGTCATGTTCTAACTCCATTATTTTTAAAATAGTGCCAGGAATACCTTTCTTCTCAAAGCAAATACTCTGAAGTTTTGCTCTGATGTTGTGATGGTTAATTTTACTATCAGCTTGCCTGCATTAAGGAATACCCAGATAGTTGGCAAAACATTATTTCTGGGTGTGTCTATGAGGGAATTTCCAGAAGAGATTAGCATTTAAATCAGTAAATTGAGTTCCCTCACCAATGTGATTGGGCATTATCCAATTCATTGAGGGCTTAGCTGAAACAAAAAGGGGAAAGAGAAGCAGATTTGCAGTCTTCTGGAGCTAGGATATCTGTCTTCTCCTGCCCTTAGACATCAGAGCTCCAGGTTCTCGGGATTTTGGATTCCCAGAATTACACCATTGGTCCCCCAAGTTCTCAGGCCTTGGGATTCAGTCTGAATTACACCACAGGCTTTCCTGGTTCTCCACCTTGCAGATAGCATATTCTGAAACTTTTTGGCCTCCATAATCCTGTGAGACAATTCCTATAATAAATCTCTCTCTGTCTCTGTCTCTCTCTGTCTCTCTGTTTCTCTCTCTCTCTCTTTACATATATATATTTGTTTCTGTTTCTCTGGAGAATGCTAATAATAACGTGTTTTCCTGCTTTTCTTCTCTTTTCTTTTTTTCTCTTTCTTTCCATCTCTCTCTCTTCTTTTCTCTTTTTCTTTCTTTCCTTCTTTCTTTCCTTCCTTCCTTCCTCCCTTTCTCCCTTCCTTTCTTTCTTTTCTCCTTCCTTCCTTCCTTCCTTCCTTCCTTCCTTCCTTCCTTCCTCCCTCCCTCCTTCCTTCCCTCTCTCTTTCTTTTTCTTTCTTTCTCGTTCTTTTCCAACGAAGTAACGTCTGTTGCCCAGGCTGGAATACAAGTGGCCCTGTCATGACTCACCACAGCCTTGAACTCCTGGGCTCCTACCTTGACTTCCCAAAGTGCTGGCATTGCAGGCATAAGTCACCACACCCAAACCTCTCTGTATTTCTTGTGTTAGACAAATTAAACCTGAAGTGTTGTTTCATGATAAAATTGTCTTCATCCTGTCTCCTTTCTGCAATATGTTCCCTTTATCTAAGCACTCCTCCACCCTCATAGTGTTCCCACATGAACACCGATTTCGATCAGTTGTTTGGTTTATCCCTAAGTGTGCCTTAGCATGACTACAAAAGGACTGTGATTGAAGTCTAAGATTGATCTTGTAACCCTCAGAAGAGCTGCTGGGATTGGCTTTTGTGCGTAGCCAGGAGCCAAGAGATTTACTGGTTTTCAAATACTATGGGAATTAGGTTAGTTTGTTTAAAGTTATGGGCTCTGATTCTACAAATCAGGTGTTAGAAATAATTCTCCATGGAAAGAGTATTATTGTGAGTGGCAACAGAATGAAGGTGTCTAGCCCAGTAGACAGGTATTTTTATCTTTAACGATCAAATTGGATAGGAGTGATTTTGAATGTTACTTTTCTTTGAAATTCCTAGTATAACATTGTGTTCAACCCCCATCTCCTTTCTCATTCCCCTAATTGATTCTTTCCTTTCCCCATATGCTTTCTGCTTCTCAAGCAAGAAACAGCTTTGCATCAGTGAAACGAGAGAGAGAGAGAAATAAAGAAAGAAAGATTTTACCTTTGCAATTATGCTTAATGTAACAGAAAGTTTATAGTTCAGATAAGTTATAGTCAATCAAAAAGAGAAGAATTGGATCTTAACTAAAGCAAAATTCTCGGCATTTTCTAATTGCTTCGTAACTTTAATGTAGCCACTTTTGAAAATTTTCAGCTATTTTTCTCCTCTATACAAAATAATAACTGAGAACAGTCTTACACTGAGCAGAGAGAAGAGAAACTTTTGCATCCCTTGCTGACAATCTCTGACCTGGGTCCCAAGGTCTTTTGGATTTTTCATGTGGTATTCCCTCTACATAGTAGTATATATCAGGGCATAGAGGACAGTCGGAAACTATTACAAATTCTCCAGTTCTTTTATAAGTATTTTTCAAAACCTAATGTGATTATTAGCTGTCAGGTCAACAAGTTCTAAAAGAAGTCTAACTTTCAAGTACTACTTGTACCTAAATTCCTGTCCTCCTACTCCTTACCAAGTGTATATGTTCCTCTTAAAGGAAGCTACCAGTTTCATTACTCTTTAAAAGCACAAAAAGTGAGTGCTAACTTCATTTCTGGCTTATGTTCTTATCAAAATTTTAATTTCCCCATGTGAAATTGTAACCCACACAAAGAAACACCTTTGTTTTTTTGCTTTGTCTCTCACTCTCTACTGCATATTTTTAATAATAATCATAAATTTTATATTTTTAATAGTTAATACTTTGAGATTTTATATGTTGCTGTCTGCTGGTGCAGATCAATTTAAAAAAACATAAATTATTTCTTCAAGAATATATAAAATAATGATAATTCAGGAGAAAAGAATAACACTATGTGAATTCCCAGTTTCCATTGCTAGGCATTTATTGATCTGCTATGAGTCTTAACATTCTGTACTTTAAAAAAGTTATTTGGTGATTTTGCTCATCAGGAAACATTGGAAAACATTAATCTGAACAACTGGCACACTGTGTAATACAGTAATCCCTCACTAATATCAAGTTTCAAGATTGTAGGTCTTTACATTGCTCATGTTTTAAGATATGAAATATTTTCATGTAAGAGAGTTTATTCCTCTTTAATCAGAGCATATGACAAATACTGTTCTACAGAGCACATGGTCGGTCTATGAAGTAGTGCACAAGTAGATTTGTTCAGTTCCACCCTCTTGGTGCATGACTAGAACCCCAGACCTAGAAAGATGTCATCACAAAAATTTGCAAAATCCTGTACACTAAACACATGTTTTTCAAGACTTGCAAAATAAAGCAAAGAAAATACAAGTGCTAAATACTTTATATTTCAAGTCAGTGTGACTTGTTTCAAAGACTTCCACAGGAAGTGTAGTCTTCACAGCATTGAACTAAAAAAAAGCAAATTAGTCTCAGCAGATTCAGGAGCTTATGAAACCAATACAATATTGAACTACTGAAGGAGATACCAAAGGAAAGTTAAATCTGGGGATGGATTATTATACTAATGAATATCATCTTCAGAAAATAATACATTCTATAATTTTATTTATTGTGTTTAAAAGTATATTTAATACCACTTAATAATTTTCTATACTAACTGCTTTTATCTCTGAGATCTTGATTTTGACAAAATAGACTTGTTTTTTCAACTATGATGCTTTTGATAATCCAAAGCACACAGTTAGTTAAGGATTACCTACTGATAATGGGATCCTGTCTCATTATAAACACTGAACACTGAATTTAAAAAAAAAAGGTTCATTCACATAGCAAGAGGATTAATAGTTATTTGAAGTAACAAATCAAGCTTGTATCTTAACTCATTATTTGAAGTGAAATGTTTATGCCAAAATTACTGGGCTCACCACATGTTCCTTAGACTCATTTAAATTTTTGAGATCATAAAGAGTTAGTGTTTTGATGGAGTTATCTAAATAAGTACTTCATCTGCATTTCACAGGCCATGAATGCAATTTTTTTCTATACCAACCAATCCATCTGTGTATACAACATGAGTTCATAAGGTAATTATCTACTTTCTACTATGCTCCTTTGGGCAAGGAAGGCAGATAAAGGGAACAACGTGCAGTCTTTTGAGGGCTCATGCCATAATTTTCAGCACTTTGGAGTTATCTGTTTTCGATTTTCTCACATCTTCTATCTAAAGAGGCATAGTCTAGAAAGAAATTAATGACATATACCTTGTAACTCATACAGTACAGGAATCTTTCTCCAGAATAGATGTTCTGGAAGTTCAACAATTAAACCAGCAGAACTTTACACAGCTCATACAATATGTCCATATTTTATATCCATCTTATCATTTAGAAGCTAAAATAAAGCACCATTTTGCTTTTTCTAAATGTGGAGCATTGGTCAGGAAGCAATGTATTCCTACATGGGGATGTATTATTGTTATCTAATTCAATAGATACCATGTACCAAGCAATGGGTCATGGAACAACTATGCTTAATTCTGTGTGATGACGAAGGAATTAAAAAAGGATTTCAAAATAAATGTTATTTCATAGCATTATACATAAGATTATCTACATTTGGAAAAAACTGTAGCAGGATTACTTTTATATTTAAATATTAACTTTTATATTTTAAAATATTCATTTAAATAACCTAATGTTATTGAACATATATCATCTTCGCCTCACTTAAGAAATTTTCTGCTTTTCAAACTGACTTTTGAGGGTGAGCAAACTTTTAAATACAGATTAAATATTAGCAGAATAAAGATATATAAGTACAGCTATTTGAATAAGTTAGGATTAAATTATTGTATAATCTGTTTATAAAGTCCAACGTTAATTTCCCAGGGTCTTAATATTTACAAAAACTGTACATTTGGGACAAAAAAAATTTAAGTACATGGAAGTGCTAATTTTTAACTTATATTGGAAATAAGTTGGCATAATGTAACTGATATCTTTTGAGATTAAGACATGTTGTTTCATAAAAGCATAACACTTATAATGTGTCCCTTTCTATTGTCCTTTTTTTCTCTTTCTTCCTCTTTCTTTTTTCTTTTTAAATCATTCATAGCAGTGGGACAGAAAGCATAACACTGAAAAAAAAGAGCTAGTTGTCCTGGAGACAGGTTTCTTTTTTTCTCTATCAGTAGGTATGTACCCTCATTTTGAATGGTAAGGAAAATGCTGGCTTTCATATATAATTATTTTATATTTAACTTTAAAGATATGTCTCAGACAAGGTCTTTTATTTTAAAAACCTAAAAATATTGCATCACCAATTTCATTCCTAGTGAAATAAAATTTTATTAAAAGTATCACTTTCTGGTTACTTAGGTAATGAAAACAATTTGATAGGCCAGCTGCTTTATTTCACTAACTCTATGAAAATAAACAACTATTTTCTGGGTAATAAACTAGTCTTTATTTTTCGTGCATTTTGAAGCAATAACAGATCCTTTCTCTTTCTCTAATAAACTGCCAATCCGAGAGTTTTGATTTTGTTTTCTACATAGTAATGACAATGACGTTAATTTCATATTGTTATTGAAATTCCAGAAAATACCCTGAACAAAAATTTTCCAATGTTTTCAAGGGTCATAGAGGTCCAAAGAATAAAACTAAAGCAGGCATTAGAGGAGCAGCTAAGAAATAAATTATTCCTCTGGTGTAGATAGAAGTGAGGTGGAACTTGGGAGGCTGGGGACTCTATTAGAGGCTTTACAAAGCTCAAAAATTATGTAACTTTCTTCCCCGTTAAGTACTATCCAAATTGCATCTTTCAACGGATACTATTTCAGTTCCTTCTGTCTTAACAAACTTTTTGAGGTATATATTTTGCCAATTTGCCTATATAAAGTTCTCTGAGTGTTTTTTTGCTGGAATATACTGACAACAACAAACTTGCTTATGGAAACTTCTGCTTAGCAGTTACATATTCTTGTTGGTATTTATCAACACCCAACCAATATTTACTGCACAACTCAGGCCCTCTGAGAGGTATGAGAAATGTAAGACACACATGATCCCTGCTCTTAGGGAGTTTACAATCCAGTGGTGGAGGCCAAGGAAAATATATAAATAAACGAATAGAAATTATGATCTATGCCATAAAGGAAATAAATTGAGTGTTGAGTTGGAGACTAATAGCAGCAAGCTGGCTAATTTACATAAGGGGCTCAAGGAAGACCTCTCTGAGGAGTGACACTTAACTAGAGGCCTGAAAGACAAAAAGCAAGAGAAGAACACGAAGGCCTTGACCAGGAAAATGTTCAGCCTGTTGGGGAAATTCAGAGGCTGCTGTGACTGGAGCTTTAGGTGGACAAGATGCCTTGTTATTGCTGTGCTTCAGTAGTTTGGATCCTACTCCTTGACACTGAAAAGCACTGGAGAATTTTAAGCAGAAGGAAGTGTCCCAAACTATAGTTTAGGGATGACACTCGATGGCTGAGTGGAAAATTGATTTCAGTGAGACAAAAGTGTTTTAAAATTCTCTATAGCTGCATTTATCAATTCTGTAGCCACTAGCTGCAGGAGGGTATTTAAATTTAAACTAATTAAAATCCCATAAAATTAAAAATATAGTTCCTGAATAGTAACATGTGATTGTTGGACACCAGACTGGACAGCATAGACAGAACATTTTCATCAGTGCATGGACACATTCCTGGACAGTGCTGCTCTAGCAGATTGCCCATATCTTCTCGGTCTCCACTCTTCGGCTCCTCCACCCTTCTGTAGTAACTACTAGCTGGAAGATTGTTCTTGGCTCCCTCATCTTCATTCCTCACTTTCCTGACTCTTCTATGACCCCTTCTCTAACTCCTTTCCCTTCAGCATCTCCCTCTCCTCTTCCTCCACTCCAGACACAGCTTTTCAGCCGCTGGTTGAACAATTTCATAGAGCTATTATGAAGGTGGGTTAAATTCAAGACACTCGTAAGTGTTTTGTTTTCCTCATGAGTATTAACTGAACCTGAACCCTTTATTTTTATTAATGGCACTACAAATCTCTTAGTCACCAGCTAGAAGTCATCTGACTCCTTCCTTCTCACTCAGACATTCATTAAGTTGTTTGATCATACATAGTCTACCATCATAATGTCTCACATACATTTCATTTTTAAATGTACCTAGTTAATTCTTGTCTAGCCTTTTCTTATAATTTCCCTAATAAAATTCATTCCAGACTAGCATTGTCAGATTAGTCTTAAACTAAAGTACAAATCAAGGACCTCAAATATACACACTGTTTTCCCAGTATTGTGATAAAATAATGTTGGATTTCTAATTTTACTGTTCCCTATTTGATATGGTTTGGCTCTGTGTCCACACCCAAATCTCATCTCATAGCTCCCATAATTCTCACATGTTCTGGGAGGGACCTAGTGAGAGATAATTGAATCATGGGGGCCAGTCTTTCCTGTGCTGTTCTTGTAATAGTGAGTAAGTCTCATAAGATGTGATAATTTTAAAAACAGGAGTTTCCCTGCACAAGTTCTCTCTTTGCCTGCTGCCATCCACGTAAGACATGACTTGCTCCTCCTTGTCCTCCACCACAATTATGAGGCCTCCCCAGACATGTGGAACTGTAAGTGCATTAAACTTCTTTTTCTTCCCAGTCTCAGGTATGTCCTTATCAGCAGCATGAAAATGGACTAATACACTATTCCTATATTTAGTTCATTTGCTATTCCAAAAAGCTGCCCCATGCATTTCCATCCTCAAGTTAGCTTATACTCTCCTTCATTCACCTGCTAAGCTTTCTACCTCCCTCTATGATTGTCATAACTCTCCTTTAATTGAAGATCCATTCATGGCATTTATGATGCTACTTATTCTATGATGTCATCTTTGAGATTCAATAATAGACATTTTCTTTCATTAATTCTTAGTGTATTTTTAAAAATCTCTCTCTCTGTCTCTGCCTCTCCCTTTTACATATTTGTTTTTTGAATTTACAGCTATCCACCCTGCATCATAGATTTTATTAATGTCTTGTACATTTTAACCTCTAAGATCAAGAACAGTGTACACAAATTTACATCCCTTGCAACAATTAGCATATGTGTTTAATTGAATTAAGTAAAATAAAAAAAAAACACAAATTCATTACAGATTTCATTGCACCTATAAGGAAATACTCTCCCGTGATTTATATGGATATCAAAATAAGTGTAACATCTTTGTGAAGATTGCTAAACTGTGGTATAACAAAGTTCCTTTAAAAAATTTGAGACAGAGGTCTTCAGTCACATTGTAGTCCCTCAGATGGATTGCTCTTACCTGTGGAAAGAAGCATAAAATATTCTATTTTGTTAGGGCAATAGTAATTAAAGGATATAAATTGAACATCATGAATAAAATTCTCAAGCGATTGTACTTACCTATAAGTTAACCTCTGCCAAGATTTCAATTCTCAAATTCTTTAGCTCAAGATGAAACATGGCACTCAAAGTGAAGAACAGATAGGCTAACATCTTGATGAATTAAGTGCTTTGTGGTTTTCTTGGTACTTTATTAAAAGGTATTTCAAGTAGAAAATACCTTCATCAGGTAATCATAAAATGTACAGAAAATATTGACATTTTATTATTTGCATATACTTTTGAGAAATCATTTGAAATATTTTGAAATTCAAAATTAATTGGTGGTCATGTACAGAGTTTTACAACAGTACTTACTACTTTTTAGATACCCATATAATAATACATGTAAAATATATATGTAGTTACAAAGGAATATGAAAGTTGTACTTCACAATTTTGGGTTAATCTTGCAAATGTTATCAACAAATCTATTCTCTGTGGTCACTGCTGCTCATTTAAGAATATTTACTTAGGCCGGCCATGGTGGCTCACACCTGTAATCCCAGCACTTTGAGAGGCTGAGGCAGGTGAATCATGAGGTCAGGAGATCGAGACCATCCAGCCTGGGGGACATTTACTTAATGTTAGTCTGGAGCAACAAATGAAATATAATCTAAAATATGGAAATCATATTACCAATTTCATTAGGTGCCACCATACAAACTCATAGTCTTAGGTTGATCAGCCATCAATAAAATTCAGGAAAGAAATGTGGAAACAACTTTTGGAAGCAATATTGTTCTAAGATGCTACCTTTTTTTTTTTTTTCAGCCATAACTTGAACCATGGTAAACAAAATGTTGAATTAAATGAAGTCTGAATTTCAATATTTGGATATGTAAACCAATGTGAATTTGTTTAGTCATTGTTACAAGTTATTAGCAACACCACTAAAATGTTACTCTTAAAATTTTTACATAGCAATTTATACTTTTGTGTCACTATTCTACCTATCTTGATTGATCCTGTCTTTCCTCTGACATACACCTCTTACAACCTTTGTCTTTAAGTTCTTTCTAACATGACAAAAAACAAGTATATCTGAAAGGAAATACATCAGTGAACATAACTTTTATGTTTCCCACTTGCTAGCCATCTGAGTCAATTAATGGATTTGAGTGTTAACTTTGAAAAAAATCAATTCAATAGAAAAGTAAGGAAGTGACATAAGTTTCTAAATAACCCTTGAACATGCTGAGAACCAAGCACATTCCTGTCTCAGGACCACCCCATCGGCCCTTCTCTCTGCCTTTAATACTCTTAACTCTAGATTGCTGCATAGGTCTCCCGGGACCATACTTAAATGTAATTTCCTCGAAGTCTTCTTCAATTACCATCCTATCTAATAAGCTTCCATTTCCCTATCTGCTTATTGTGCCATGATTTTTATTCATTGCATTTAATTATCTCTCATTATATTCCATAACTATATATTTGTTACCAATCTGTTTCATTAGAAAGTAGCTGGAGGGCAGGAGTATTGTGTGTGTGTGTGTGTGTGTGTGTGTGTGTGTATCTATTATCCAAAAAAGGAACTGAAAATGCTGGTGATAAATAAACATAAATTGAATAAATGAATGTCACTACAATATTAATTTTATCCTATAGGACAATTCAAGTCTATATGATCAAATGCACAGACACTTGTGATGTCTATCTCTTCCGCAATTATATGGGAAATATACATGAATGAATTCAACTGTCCATTATGAAACAAATTATTTAATACTATTACCATTTATCTCTTATTATAAATATAAGAAAACATTTATTGAACTGCATTAATAAGTCACTGTTGTCATGGATCTTCTGTAGATATTTGGGAATGGTGATTATCAATGCTGTGCATAAACATTTTCTTCCTACCCTCTCTTGAGGACTCTATTCTAACTTGATTGTTCCATGAGCTCCACTGCAATCTGATCTCCCATTGTCAATCTCAAATTGTTCCTCATCCTCTACTTTTCACATAAGCCTCTAGCTATCAGAGGAACAGGTTTTTATACTCTTTAAGTAACTAAGATTTTGTACTAAAATGAAAAAGCATTACTTTGGCAGTAAGCACAACACTTGGAAAGAAGCGCCAATATGAGAAGGGTGAAAACTCAGCTCCTGTCAGCCATCAAGTGTGTGAGTTGGGATTTTGGGTTTTATGATTGTTCATGCTAACTAACTTGGAAATTTTCCACATTGTGCCGCATACTCTGAGACAGCTGAAAATAAGGTTCACCTTTAGTGGCAATATAGGGCAGCCACTTAACTTGTTGGCTTTCACAAGAAATATTTTGTTGTATACATTTCCCTTTGGTGTTTTTAAAAACATAAATCCTCATAAAAGAATAATAAAATAAATTATATAAGACAATGTTGATAAATGTTATCAGTTACTTATTTTAAGTAAAACAGATATTAAACAAAGAGTTTAGTCAAACTGGAAATATTAAAATTAGACAATACTAGGCATTTAGCATCTTGATTTTTTATCATGGCACAGAAATTTTTTTCCATTACAATAGCAGGTATAAGAAACTCCACTATTTTAATAAGCTGTTGAAACTCGTTATTTTGTTTGATAACCAGATAATAGTACTTAAGAAATTAGTTTGACCTCTCTGCTGGAAAATGTGCTAAGAATGTGAACAGGCAGTTCAAAAAGTAAAAACATAAATAACCAATACACATAAAGTAATATTTACCTACAAGTAATTCCCCCTCAAATGCAAGCCAAAACTCAAAAGATATCATGTACTAGCTAATAGCTCGCAAGGATACGTATCAATGGTTAAGCCCTTTTTTGTTTGTTTGTTTGTTTTTGAAAGAGTGAGGGATGGGTGTTTACATATCCTGTTGAGGGGAGATAAAAATGGAACTATATAAGGCAATTTGAAAATATTTTTAAATCTTAAAGCTGCACAACTTTGAAATAACAATATTGCTTTTAGAAACTTACTCTAAGGTGATAAACAATTGCATAAATACCCACACATATGTATATGTGTGTGTGTGTGTATATATACATATATATATATATATTTACAACAGAGTTATAATAAAATATTCCTATATCTTTTAGGTGAGTAAGCAAATATTATTAGATAATTGTATTTATAATATAAAATATTGCAAACCACCCAGACTTACAAAACCAGAAGGTTACTAGAACTTTCTTTGAAGTTATAGGGATGATGTTATTCTACAATTATTCATTCAGAAGACATTCACAAAAATAATGAATTGAAAAAAGCAGGTCACAGAACAGTACATATAAAGCGATTACATTTTAGACATAAAATAAGATCTCATTTCTGTAACAAACGTGATATTTTATGTATATGCAGAGAAAATAAGCTGAGAGGATATGTGGCAAAATATGAACAATGGTTCTATTTGAATGTGATGGTTAAGGATGATTTTTTATTCTAATTATTTTTGCACTTTAGTTTTCCGCATCTGGGTTAATTTTGCTAAAATATTTATTTAAACAGCACTTTGAAACATTGCCTAAAAAGTAAACAAGATGATATTCTGGTTGGAGGTTATGTATTATAATTCATTGTTTGGGAATGAACTGTGCTTAGGTGTATCTATGATATTGGAAAGCTGTTAGTGAATAAAAAGAAAGAGGAAGTATATATGAGATAGTCCATATTTCTGATGAATGTTCTACTTTTACTTTCAGAATAGAGAAAAGTTACAGCATTAATGGGGGTCATTATTGACCAAGCTGTGCCTGTTAGAAGAGAGACATGAAGAATTACATTAAAGAAGTTTGACCCTAAGTAATGAGCACTATACTTTAGGTTTGGTAATGAGTACTGTACTTTAGCTAAAGTATTAGTTAATGAGAGTGACTAAATAATGTCCAGCAAGGTAAACACCAGCTTGCAAGTACAAGCAAATCTAAATACCAGAATTTGACAACAGTGGAGATACAGGTACTTTCAGCTTCTGGTTCTGAGATTTGCACTGCTAACACTACTATTACTGTAACAAGCAAATTGATTAAACAATCACAAAAAACATTCCTAACATTTATGGGGCACAAAATCGTTTTCTAGGACTCCTCATTTTTCCTTGAGTGTCTACATCTAAATAATTACCCAATCTTGTCTTTTCGTTTTGCATTGTTTTATTTTCACTGTATGCTTCAAAAATATTCCTTCCTTCTTTCCATTTTCATATCCATTACATAAGCCATTTATTGCCTCAGTCTAGGATTTTGACTCTAAGCCTCTGAATTTGACCATTTCCTCTTTCAAATCCCTTTGTCAGGCCTTCCCTGGTTACGTTTAACATGTCAATTTTATCCTAGCATTTCCCTTCTCCAGAGTCTACAGTGGGTACCCAAGACCCATAAAGT
Source organism: Rhinopithecus bieti (assembly GCF_001698545.2). Classification (NCBI taxonomy): domain Eukaryota; kingdom Metazoa; phylum Chordata; class Mammalia; order Primates; family Cercopithecidae; genus Rhinopithecus; species Rhinopithecus bieti. Next base: position 553,384 of record NW_016804856.1, read on the forward strand.
GTAGCAAAATTTCTGAATGCTAACTGAAAATTTGTACCTTTGATCACTATATCCCCTTCTTGTATCCAATCCCCTACTCCTGGCTTCTGGTAACCACCACTGTACTCTTCTTCTATGAGTTCAACATTTTAAGAATCTACATATAAGTGAGATCATGCAGCATTTGTCCTTCTGTGCCTAGCCGTTTTACTGAGCATGTAATAAATATATACTGTCTATTTCAAAACTACTAAAAGAGAGGATTTTAAATGTTTTCACCACAAAGAAGTATGTGAGGTGATGGATTTTTGTTAATTAGTTTGACTTAATCATTCCACAAATGTAAACCTATGTTAAAACATCACATTGCATCCTATAAATACATATGTTCAATTAATATTTATTAGTAGAAATTTTTAATTTTTTAAAAAATTAACCTGGAGAAGGTTGCATTCCATACTCTTCGTAATCAAACTGACTATCTTCTGATCATTTCACCAAATTGTAGTCACTCAAAAACATCTTTCAATTTTCTCCCTCAATAAATATTACTGTTAGTCTTGAAATATCATAAATCCTTCCTTCAGACCATTCAAATTCTCCCAGTTTTTTAAGATCCCCAAAGAATGCCCTGACCACTGGGGACCTCTGACCAATCATTTTCTGCACAATTGATTAAGTAATTAAACATGGTAATTTCATATGCCTTGCTTATTATAGTTTGTTATTATATTGAACTATTATTTAAATATTTTACAATTAACTTTTCATATGCTTGTGACTTATCTTTCTATCTATATTGCCAACTTTCTAAGATTAGGTACTGGGTTTTATACCAGTGATCTTCAAATTGATATATGATTACTTCTAGGAGGTATAGGAAGCCTTTTTAAAAAACATTTTCAAGATGCTCAAATTCCACATGTACTGTTGTCTGAAATTATCTCCCAAGAATCTGGCCTTTTAAAAAATGCCAAATGTTTACAAAACAAATAAATGAAAAAAAGGCAAACCTCTCACCCATTCAGCATCTCATCTTTTGTGCATTGAGCACAACTCCTCTCCACACCTACCTCTCTTTCTCTCCATTTGTCTCTCTGTCTCTTTCACTGTCAGATTTTCATTGTATTTAGGATAAAAGCCCCTACTCTGGCCTCAGGCTTCCCATGATGTAGTTTCTGCCCACTGTCTCCAACCTCATCTCAGACCATGTCCTACCCCCTGGGTGATTTCATGTCTCAGGGTTTTCCTGATAACTTTTTCCTCTGCCTGAAATACTTACTAGGTTATGCTTTAGTTTTCAACTGACTAATTTTTTCTTGCCCCTCGGGTTTCAGCTGAAAGCTCTTACTCTCTCAGAGAGGCATGTTCTCACTCTCAATCCAATTTAGGTCAACCTATTATTTTCTCTCCTGACACCCTTTATGATGTCTTTGCAGCACTTATCACAGTTTCTATTTATTTGTGTAATGTAATATTTGTCTCCCCCAAACCCTGAGCCCATGAGCAAAGGAGCTTTTCACTCTACTGACACATCCCCATGCCTGGCACTGTGCCTGACATGAAGGAAGTGCTCATAAAGTACCTACTAAGGAAGTGAAAGAGTATATTAAAGCCTATATTGAATCTAAAAATAAGTCTATTTTAAAATTAAATGAACCTTGGAAATCATGGAAACCAAAGCCATGATCTCATTTTCAAGAGAGAGGAGCTTAGGTCTCACATTTAGTGTCGGACAAAGCAGGGATTAAAACCAAGCACTTTGAATTCTAGTCAAATTATCTTTTAGTTTTTTCAAAATATCTTTTAATTCTGCTTTCTTGTTTACAATATAACATTAAACAAACATTCACTGACAGGACAGCAATGTGGGGAGTACCTTAAATTATTGAGTTCAAGCCTTATTAATTCTAATTTTAATTAAATTAACGAGATGCATACAGTTGTAAACTATCTTGCCTCAGTATTTCCATCTGTATAACATGATGGTTGTTCAAAAATGCAGCTTAGTAAGCATATCACAGGAACAGATTATAAAATACCTATTTTTTCTAACTTTAGTACTTTGAAAAGAGACTGCCTTTTTTTTTTTTTTAAGACAGAGTCTCGCTTTGTCACCCAGGCTGGAGTGCAGTGGCAAGATCTTGGCTCACTGCAAGTTCCACCTCCCGGGTTCACGCCATTCTCCTGCCTCAGCCTCCCAAGTAGCTGGGACTACAGGCGCCCGCCACCACGCCCATTTAATTTTTTTGTATTTTTAGTAGAGACGTGGTTTCACAGTACTAGCCAGGATGGTCTCGATCTCCTGACCTCGTGATCCGCCCGCCTTGGCCTCCCAAAGTGCTGGGATTACAGGCGTGAGCCACCACGCTGTGCCAAGACTATCTTTTTAAAATTATTTTCATAAAAGAAAGATGGAAAATATAAAAATTATAATAGTTAAAGAATTAAGAATAATCGGGAAAAATTTATTGAAAATTTAATTCCTCTTCAGTACCTTTCTATATAAGCCCCCCCCCCCCCCCCCCCCCCCCCCCCCCTGTTTCACAGAGCACCACGTCAGAAAGACAAACTTGCCTGTCATAAACTTTTTCCTTTTTTTGTTTTTTTTTTTTGCTCTGGGAGGCTGCGTTCCTCACATCTGGCTTACAAAACTAGTAATAGAAGTGGCAGTAAATGGGATGGTGTGCTTACCTAGTTGGTCTTCCAGGCAAATAACCATTAAGGGACTCTTTCATATCACATTATTTCAAAAGGGCTTTTTAGGTGTTATATAAACTGTTTATCATAAAAGTAGGGAAGAGGAGGAAATCTGTACTGCCACAGAGAATGCCCTGAAATAACTGGTATCAATTATGATTGAGGACTTGCATGCCATGGGGTAGGAGCCACTACAAAAAAAAAAAAAGTCATGCCATTGGGTCACCTTCTATTTAGAGAGATAATTATATAGGACATTATCACAGAATAGAATCAGATAATGCGATGTAAAGGAAGCATATAATTCTTTTAAGACCTTTAAGATGACAAGTTATAAAAATCAAAACATGATCATTTCATTGTATGCTCAATATAATAAAATGGAAATCTGTAGCTCTTCAGATAGAGGAACAGTCCTATATTCACATGGAAAACTCCCAACAGGAAATGAGAACTTCAGTATCCTGTGGCTTAAATGCTATACATGAAAATATAATACCTATTATTTGTATGCAAACTACATACATTACCAATATTGAATCACTACTTCAAAGTATGTTTTTGAAATACCTTGGGACTCTACAATGTAAATATATTTTTTCCTTGTGGTTGTAATAGAGCAATTACTGATAATATCCATAATTTTCTGTAGAAATAAGATCTATATTATGTCCCAGGTTTAGAAAAATCATTAGAGAATATTCATGAAATGAATGGGAATGTAACATTTCTAAATCAAAGTCAAATAACCTTTAAGAGAACATAAAAGGTTGCTAACAGATCTAATTTATCAACACCTAGGAGAACAAAATGGTGTACAAGAAAGGATTCATAGATTTCACGTAAGCAATTAGGAATGGATTATTATAGTCACAGACTTGTGTACATAAAAATCTCGATGTAACTTGCCTAATGAAATAAAAACTATAATTATGGTAATACTTAAATATATATCCAATATTTTGTCGACTATTGTATGGAATAGATGAATATGATCATTGTTTTTACTACTTTAACCTGAAACACACACATAAATGAAACAAAGCGTGTTTTATTCATTTATTTCAAAAAGCTGATTGAAAACTAGCTATTGAAAGACAAAGCTACCTTCCAAAACACTTCCAAAACACTAAAGTGTTCCACAGTGAACTGTATGATTTCTGGTGTCGGAGACTAAATTCCCACAGTCACTTGTTCACAACAGTGAACTTTGGCTTGAATAGGTTGGCTTTTATTAGGATTTGTGCCATGACTTATCCCCAAATATCCACACTTACTAAATGCAAAACTACGTTAAGAGAAAGACTGTGCCTTAGTCATCTGTGTTCTCCTGAGTACACTGCCTTGAATGCCAATGTATATTCAGGAAATATATACTGAATTGAATATAGTTCAACTATTCAACATCATGAACTGGGCATCTACTACGTGCCAGCATTGTACTAAACACGGAAAAAAGCAGATGTTGAAGGTGGAAAAGCAGATGCAGGACTTAATAAATAGGTTGGCATTTGAGAGAGATCACCCTGCAACACATGGAAAATATGAGGAGGAGGCAAGATTTGTATTTTATCAGTCACATAACTGTGGATTTGACGCTATGTAAAATATCCAATGTATAGTATTTATTTGAAAAAAAAAACTTCATAAGGAATGGTAGTTTAAAACCTTGGGGTATAGCTGGGTTAAGCTACTTGCCCCAGATCCCTTCCCAAGGCAATATAACCATCCTATTGGCCCCTAGAGCATGGTACTTCCCTGGTGAAGAGGGAAAACTGTTTCTAATCATAGTTTCCAACCAACAAATGACCACTTAAAAAAACATAAAACATAATATTTTTCTCACCGACTTTTTAATGACTTGTAAAATTTATACAAATAGTGCTGAATTCTTTATTAGCTTTATATTCCTTGGTCTCTTTTTTAAGGTAAGAAATGCATTTATATGAGAAAAGAAAAACATCAACAATTACTAGAATGATAGGCAGCCAATATTTGTAGAATGAATTCATGAATGAACTATATTAATTTGTTTTGGGGGACAATAACTCTGTTGGCTTTTTTTCCACAAGATGCTCTGTGGAAAAAGGCCCCGCCCTTCATTTGAATTGCAAAGTTCCCTGTGGCGCCTTCTATAAATGACTTCCTTATAAAGTACAAACCCCTTGGGGAGCATTGACCCAGAAGTTATTTACGCTGTAGTATGAATTAGCTTCAGGAGTCCCTCAGGATTCACAGCATATCTAGCAAGCTTGAAATAGGAGTGTTGCTAGATGGAGTGGAGAGGGATGTTTTGGAGGGTGGGATGGCAAAAAAGGTATTCTTTTAAACTTATTGCAAAAGAAGTTTTGTCAGTCTAAGAGTTTTTACACTTAAGAAACAAATTTGACTTGCATATTATTTCCTTTATTAAAGTAACAATAGCATATAGTTGTATAGGAAAGGAAGGAAGCTATTTATTGGAAACTGATAACATAGGCCATCTGTAACACTGCAACTTGTTGTCATGCCTGGCTTTAACCACAGGAATTACTAGCAGATGGAGGCAGACTGTAATTCTGAGTCACCCTTGCCTGGCTGACTGACCATAAGCCATCAGCCAGTTCTCTGCAGTACACGCCCCTTATCCTAGGCAGTGGCTGCCTTATCCGAAGTCAGACATCAGGATTGTCTCCTGATTCAGTCATTTCTCCACTTTAAACAGTTTGCAAGTAATCTGACCATATCTCGCTATTATTATCAAGGTGTCATGACACACAAAATTCTATTTTATTAAAATTGGTTTATATCTCACAATCTATGAGGGCTGTCATATAGACACATTTTGATGCAATTGGCCTGGGTTAAAGTGCTAGTGGAAAGAGTGAAAGCCTTAATATCTGCGTTGACTCATTTGTTCATAATCTTTTTGAACATAAAGATCAACTGATGCCGCCAAATGACTGGGATGAGGTATCAGCTAAACTGTCTGTCAAGGCATGAGGCTTATGCTAACTCTGCCCTCCTTGGTTCGACCTGGGATCTAACCAATTTGATCTGTCCAATCACAGACCACAGTCCACTTCCTAAAATGATAAGATCAGGTATGGGGATGTGACTCACGTTGCAACAAAGAAAGCTCTCCCTGAAACTTTCCCCAAGACCACTAGAAAGATGCACACACACATGCTTTTTTCTATCAGGCATGCTGGTCAGGAGTGGTGGAAACCTTTTTTGCTACCAGTTGGGGGAAAACATTTACTGAGAATAAAAGCAACAAAAAGTAGGCGGGGCACGGTGGCTCACGCCTGTGATCCCAGCACTTTGGGAGGCCGAGGCGGGCGGATCACGAGGTCAGGAGATTGAGACCATCCTGGCTAACGCGGTGACACCCCATCTCTACTAAAAATACAAAAAATTAGCCGGGCGTGGTGGCGGGCGTCTGTAGTCCCAGCTACTCGGGAGGCTGAGGCAGGAGAATGGCGTGAACCCAAGAGGCGGAGCTTGTAGTAAGCTGAGATTGCGCCACTGCACTCCAGCCTGGGCGGCATAGCAAGACACTGTCTTGAAAAAAAAGAAAAAGCAACAAAAAGTAAAGTAGAAAAGAGAAGGGGAGAATCAGACTTCTGACATTATTGGACCACTTAGATCCAGTCATGCAAACCTCTAAAAATTTCAGTTAATTGAGTCAATAAATCATTTATTTTGCTTATACCATGATATGGTTTGGCTCTGTGTCCCTACCAAATCTCATCTTGAAGCTTCCATAATTCCTATGCGTTGTGAAAGGGAGCCAGTGGGAGATGCTTGAATCATGGGAGCAGGTCTTTCCTGTGCTGTTCTCCTGATAGTGAATAAGTCTCATGAGGTTTGATGGTTTTAAAAATGGGAGTTTCCCTGCACAAGCTCTCTCTTTGTCTGCTGCCATCCATGTAAGGCACGACTTGCTCCTCCTTGCCTTCCACCATGATTGTGAGGCTTCCCCAGTCACATGGAACTGTAAGTCTAGTTAAACTTTTTTCTTTTGTAAATTGCCCAGTATCAAATATGTTTTTATCAACAGTGTGAAAATGGACTAATACATGCCATTTTGAGGGATTCAGGCAAATACAAAAATGTGACAAAATCTGAAAGAGTCACAGAATACCCATACTTTTGGATACTGTCTTCATGGAACTACATGCCTTTTACAACATAAATTGAAAGATTATCCATTTCTCTATAGGGAAAGAATGTTTACAGATACTGTTCAAGTTTTCTTAATGTAAATAGCACAAACACAAATGTCTAAAACACAAAGCATTTTGTATACTTTGGATTCTGTCTAAAATATACATTAGTTAAATGATTACTAGGTATTAATTTTTTTTTTTTTTACAATTTTGCCATCA
>NW_016804856.1:562261-627712 GCF_001698545.2 Rhinopithecus bieti
CACCGCGCCCGGCCCGAGGATTTTAACAAAAGAAAAAAGTCAGGAGACATGTGGATCGAAATAATACTAATACTAGTAATAAAACTTAAAAAGATGATTTATAAGATTTTTTCAAAATAAAATGTTTGAAGTATTTATTTGCTGATTAAACATTTAAAATTAACATATAGCCACATGAGCCTTAGTTTTGTCAATGTATTATGGGTGTGTACAAAATATTTCTAATTTTGAAAAAAGGTCAGTAAGAGCCATACCTGTAAACTAGTTAAAACCATCAATAAAAAGAAAACATGATCATATGCTAAAAATACATAACAGTTTGTAAATATTTTGCAGACGATAAATACCCAGGTCTAATCAAGTTGACTAGGATACAACCAGAGAAAGACAATACATAAATGTAACTGTTAACTTAATTAATGAATTGAAATGTTGCTTTTGGTAAATCCCTAAGAAGAAAGTATTTAGCACTGTTTATTCATCATTGACTATAAAGACTAACAATAGCTGGAAAACAAAATATTTCGGTCTAAAAAGCCATTCTAGGGATAGGCTAGAGCTGATTTCCTACAAGAAAAGTAAACTACCCATCCATTCACACAATCTAGCAATCCTTTTTGCTGCTACTATATATTTACCAAAACTGTCTAGTAATAATTTCAAGTCCCAGGCACTTTCTATGAAAGCATGGCCTAGTGTCACCTTTCAGAAATCAACAAAATACTGCTTTGACTTCTGTGCTTTGGTCTTATGAGTTTAGTTTAAATGAGTCTGTTAATCACAGTCTGATCATCTCTTTGTTGACTGATACAGTTCAGTTTCAGTACTTAGAAAGAAGGCTCCATCTACCCCACCAAGACACAGCTCCCACAGGGAGTCCTTCACAAGGCAGCAGTTCACATTTCTGTCTGACATCTTTTTACCTGTAAGTCATCTTGTATATGTCTATAGTAATCACTAGATAGGACGTTCCTTAAGAGCTGAGACTCTGTCTGTCTTGTTGGTATCCTTAATATATATTTATTGATTGAATAAATATTTAAATTATTTATATTTAAAATTAAGAGTATGTAATTGTTTGCTGAATTATATATGAGTAGAAATGTTTTACAATAAAAATTAATATTTGTATTCCAAGTAACTTCCACTAAGATTCATTCTAGTTTATGCTTTAGCATTAAATTGAAAACACTAACAATTAATCTTAAACATACAGTATATGGATGACAACACACTTATAATCATATGGGGGAAATATGGTATATATTAATAGGCTTGCTCCTCATTCTTTCTATGTAAGTTTTTAAAAAATTAAAATTCTTCTCTAATAAAATATTCTGAGGAAAAGTATCACTTCTTAACACCAAAATATTTACTTGAAATAAGGTCATTTGTTTTATTTTTTTGATGTGATTAAAACTTTATAAACATAGTTGATATTTAAAATACTGTAATACTTCGAGATCTACAAGGCCTGGTTACCGTTCTCATTTCCTTATCCTTAAAATGGCAATAATAATGCTGTTTTCCTAGTAATACTGGGTCAGCATAATGAAACAAAATAAAATCTAAGTAAATAATAGTCATACATCAGGAATCAGAAAAGTCCGGTACTTAAATTTAAACTATTTCTATAGTTTTAACTAGGCATGTGCATTTGTTGCTAGATGTGATCTTAAGACCACATTATTCGTAATTAGCTAGGGGAAAACATCTGTTTCTATGTGCAATGGCTCATTTTCATGCTTCCTTTTTAACCTTAGCAAATTAATCAGCTGATTTAGGCAAGTATTTATATGAAAGGAAGTTAAGGCCCAACATTCCTTTTTACAGTTTTGTTTGGGAAAGGGAAAAAGGAAGGGGAGGGGAGGGAAAGGGAGGGAAGGGGAGGGAAAAAGGGGAAGGGAGGGAGGGAAGGAAGGAAAGGAAGGAGAAAGAAAAGAAAAAAAAGAAAGAAAGGAAAGGAGAAGGAGGAGGAGGGAGGTGGGGAGGGAGGGAAGAAGAAGGAAGGAAGGAAGAGAAGGAAGGGAAGGAAGGAAGGAAGGAAGGAAAGGAAGGAAGGAGGAAGGAAGGAAAGGAAGGAAGGAAGGAAATGCTTCATTTCTTACCCAAACTGATGCTTGCAGTGGACTGTCATTGAGGCACTGAGGGGATATCAGTGAGGCACAGCTACTGCACCCAGAGCATTTGCCTTACTACTACAGGACTCTTTAGATTCAGATTTTCGAAGAGCCAAACACCCAAAATTTTACTATGTGAATCATGATTTAAAAATTATAAAGATATTCATATACAGACTGCTTAACTGAACAATCTAGTTGCAAATTCCATGAAAATAGCAAATAGTTTGATACACAGTCATCAATGTTTAAAATTAATTAATAGTGGCTTTACTTGAATTTCATGTATGGAATTCTGACTGTATCCAGAACTATATGTTTAAGTTACTAAAATATTAACACTGGCCTTAGTCTTCTTAAAGTCATATGCTTTTTCTTTAAGCTATATAAATAGGATTTTCAAAAATAGCGTTTTACTAAATTTGAAGCTTTACCTATGGATTCACTTAAAGCTAATTCAGGAAACAATGACAATTTTATTTATTATTAACTTTCTAAAAGGCCAGAGTGTCAGCCACACTAAATGCCCTTTGAGAAAAGAATGTTTTAAAGTGTGCTTGAGTTTATAATTCATAATTCATAACCCATAATTCAAAATTCATCATTATGAAGGATGTATAATTATAACAGTCGAGCCTAGATACTTGAGGAGTTACCTGGAAATGTAATAATAAATTATAAGGTCATAACATGTTATTTCCCAGAAGGTCATATTTTAAGATAATAGTTACAGTAGTAATATGTAAAATTGTACATTTTATGCATACCAAAATCACATTTATAAATGGTAGCATTTATCATAGGTAAAATTATCCCATCATATTAGAAAATCCTAATACTATCAACAGTGTCACATGGCGTGAAAATATATATGATAAAATTCCTAAAAGTCTGAAAGTCAAATTTTAGAGTTGGCACATACTGTAATGTGTGGAATATTAGCATCCAGAGATCTTCAGTGTTCAATCATTATAATTATACTATTTAACAACTAATATAAATTTAGAGCTTTCATTTAATATTTAGGATTTTCTGAGTTATGTTAACTAATTTGGAGAGAAGAAAGAATACATGCTAATTTTTTTACAAAATAAAATGTTGGTCCAGGCATACAGAATTACCTTTAGGGATATGTAATATAAGCATTTTAAATATTTAATATAAATTTCTAGTAAAATAAGTTATCATAATTTTACTTTCCTTCTTACTCCCTTGCCCCAAGAGTGAATATATTATTAATACTGGTGGAGAAACTTAGATCTTATAATGATATCCTACGCTTTTCATTGTTGGAATTCATAGTCAATAATTTAAGGTTGAATGTTACATATTATTACTTTATACCATTGAAAATAACAATTGAAGGCATTGGTTAATCATGAAATTTCCCTCAGGATAAGCAGAATCTTTACTCACCATTTTTAATTTTCCTTATCTAGTCCTTTTTGCTAATGCACTGCCTCCTCTCTTATCACTAGCACTTAGAGAAATCACATCTGTTATACTAAATGTTGCCCCAGTTATTTCTTCCCTGGGGATTAATGACATTACATCCAGGGGATTTTCATTAGCTTTCAGAGAGAAAAATACATGAAATATGGCTGTAATCCAAACTGCAATCTCATAGAAAGTAGCCAAACCTAAAACCAGAATATGTTCACCTGCTATTTAGAAATGAGTATCATCCATTGCTTTTGCTGAGACTGGCTTGGAGTTACACAATGCTAGCATGTTTATCATATTACATATTAATACCATCTATTTTAAGACATCTTGAAGGATTTGTCACAATTTTAGTCATTGCAAACTCTTAATTCATAAATGGCTATCTCAGTTCTTTTGGTTTTCAGCAATGCTGTTTTCCTAAAACCATCACATGTTCCAATAGCCAAGTTACACAGAGGAACATGTGTGGTTTTTGGGTTTGTGGAACTTGGAGAAGAATCAGCCTGTAGCCACTTTGCATTAATGAATCTAAACAGCCAAATATTCAATACACTTCTCTCCTCTCCACTTTATCTGGCATTTTGTTGTTGTTGTTTTGTAAAATGGTTCTAGAATGTTTGAGCTTGACCAGCAACAAAAAGAAATACATTAAAAGTCTAATTGATACCTAAATATTTTCCAGGTGTCTTCAGATGGGCCACTGACACAGAACCCAGAACTACTATGTCTTTCCTGTTCAGAGCAGGTAAGCACTAGGAAGTTTATTTGAAGTCTTATTTAGGGTTACATTTAAAGGCAAAAACAGCCACATAAACCATAAAACAAGCTTGTACTACAGTTTTTGTGGATGTGTTATTTCAGTAAGTATATACTGAATTCAAATGTGGTGAAAGAAATCACAGAACTAATAAACTCATTCAAAAAGGCCAATCATTTTGGTGTGTACTGCATACCAAACATTAAACCCTGGGAAACTCTAATCTGGGACTTTAGTAACACTATTACTTAAGGGAATTGAAGAAAGATGAAACCTTTTAAAAATTACTACTAGCTCTTCAACAAATTGACTGTTCAATTTCTGTTTTTTTCTTCTTATATGTTTCCTTTTTAAAAATCACTTTTAGTTGTTTTTTCCTCATCAAATAATACCTTTTTTGACAATTGCTATCTTCACTTTCCCCATATTTTCTATTTTCTTCTTAATAAAACTTAGCTGTTGCATTATGTAAAATAAATACAACAACAGGTAGTCAAGTCACTAAACACTATTTCTGCAGGCAAACAAATACTAACTAAGGCTGGCAAAGACTTGTCTTCAAAAAAATTATCATTTTCTACAACCTGACAGGAGTAATTGGCTGTTGCAAATACTGTAAATATTGCCTGGACAATATTTGGAATTATGGTACACTTTCCATCCTTTCAACTGCTCTCCAAATCTCAAAGTCTTACACATATGGTTGTCTACACAGTTTACTTATTCGAAAGTTACAGCAAGAGAAAATTTATAATACTTAATCACAAAAACCATAAGATAGTCATATGAATGAAAAAAATTGTTATACAAAATTTTAGCAAAAGTTTAAGTATCAAAGATGACCTTATGAAGAAATACACCTAATCAAATAAGGAATAGACTTAACTCCAGTGAAATATTATTCACTCCATAAAAATGTCCTTTCTTGCCTTTAGGTAGATTTTAGGGAGATAAAACAAATTTAATTTGACTGAAGGATAACAAAGTCCCACATATTAATGATTACGACATATGCTCAATATTTCTTTTTTCTTTTTTAAAGCACTTTTTTCAGAAAATAGACTAATGCAAGTGAATAACTCTCTTAATCTTTTATTAATAACTTCAAATGGAAGAATGCTTTTAGAGAAGGAGAGCTTCCTAGTTGGTGTGCAGGGAGTCAAGTCAACTTAAAATACAAATTATGGAAAAGGGACATTTGGAAACACACGTTAAACCTTGTGGCAAATAAGCTTATCAACAAGAAAAACATACTACAAATGCATATTATATTCATAAGGAGTTTTTTAAATGAGTACAAAATAGATTATATGAACAATCAGAAAAAGAGAATCTTTATTCCCCCATGCAATCAGCANATATTCATAAGGAGTTTTTTAAATGAGTACAAAATAGATTATATGAACAATCAGAAAAGAGAATCTTTATTCCCCATGCAATCAGCACAATTCTAAAAGAGACCATTAAATTCGCTTAAGTTAAATAATATTTTGGAAGGGAATTAATGCAAGTCTTCACACTTTATCCCTATTTCCCCTCAGTCATCTGTTTCTCCCTTCTCAAAATGTTAATGCTAATTAAGCATTTTTCAAATATAAATGGAAAAAAATAAATTCTTCATCCTCCTTGTAATAGACAACTGAAGATGGGAAAACTTACATGATTTTTCTATCTGTGAAACTTCTTAAAGAAGTGAAGTTGTTCATAAGAATAAAACAATTTTTTTATCGTTTTTGTCCTGGATCTTTTATATGATGGGACTGACTTGTCCATCAGCCTTAGTACCTTTCTCATATTCAAGACTATGTTTTCCAAGAGAAGGGTAAGTTTACAAAAACCGAAGTTGCAGGGACTTTCACTCAAACACTTAGAAAGAAATGAAGAATTAAATGAATAGGGCTCTATAAGCAGAAACTAGATTAGTGTCAAGCCACAGAAGGACCTATCCTTTGAGTAGATTACTCTGCATCTCAACTTCTAAAGAGTGGTTTAATAACAATAGCAATCAGTGTAAAATTTGCCAGGCAGTCTTCTAAACACATCACAGATATATACTGGTTTAGCCTCATAAAACCCAATGAGGCAGGTATTATTTTTCTCCTCACATTAAACATGAGGAAACTAAACCTCAGAAATGTTCAGTAACTTGCTCTGAATCACAGAGCTGGCAAGTGGCTAAGCTGGGATTTGAACCCATTCAGACTGACTCTAGAGACCACACTTTAACCACTACACTTCATTGTCTGGATAACTCAGGGGATGAATAATGACTCAATGTTTTCACCTGTGAAAGATGGATTAACTCAAGGGTCAAAAGCTCAAATGTCTTTGGATGCTATAAGGGAAGTAAATAAATTTAGCATACTGACTGAGATAAAAAGGATAATAGGAGCTGTGGAAACTTGATGAAAAAACAACCAATGGCTAGACAAGACCAATGTATTTCCAAGCTCTTCTTGATTTTTCAAGACATGCTGATAATAAAGAATTCTACGTAAAATTTCCAAATTCTTAAAATACTAAATAGGCCAAGTACAACTGTGATTGAATGCTGCTCCTGAGCCAGCAGTTGGTGACTCCTCAACCAGATGAGTTCTAAGAATTCTTTCAGCATCATTGCCCTAGGACTCATCTATAATACACATGTGGCAGTATATCTAACAGCCAGTCTTCACGCGAAATAATGCTACTGGTTTCTGACATAGGATATTCAGTAAAAATCACATGGCTAACTATATTAGGAAAGATGAGTTTGCCTTCCACAATACAAGAATGTTGCTTTTCAGCTGGGGGTGGTGGCTCATGCCTGTAATTCCAGCATTTTGGGAGGCCAAGGCAGGTGGATTACTTGAGGTCAGGAGTTTGAGACAAGCCTAGCCAACATGGTGAAATCCCATCTCTACTAAAAATACAAAAATTAGCCAGGCATGGTGGCCTGTGCCTATAATCCCAGCTACTGGGAGGCTGAGGCAGGAGAATCGCTTGAACCCGGGAGGTGGAGGTTGCCGCAAGCCAAGATTGCGCCACTGCACTCCAGCCTGGGTGACCGAGTAAGACCCTGTCTTCCCGCCCCACCCACAAATAAAAGAATGTTGTCTTTTATTCAAAGTTATATGTGCACGCAGGCCTCACATAAAACTGGAATTTAAAATAACACTTTATAATTTGTCATATGTGAGAGTCCATAACTACAAATAAATTGGAAACATAGACTTTTTCCTATTTTATCTTAGGAATAGATATTTGCTCTTATATTGAATTTATGATTTGAATTATCTAATTTGGCTACACAAATATTGCTTGCTAACATTTGTCAGTATTATTTGCATCATAAATGCTTAAACTGATCTTTGATGTTCTTGCATGTTTTCTCTCTTAGATTATTCTGTCTAGAAAATTTAAGCTTCTGTAGATATAATTATCACTCTAAATTTGAACCACACATTTGGCTTACTCAAAACAACTAAAGATATTCCTTGAATTTCTTATTTTAGAAAATCTCTATAAATAATTTTAACTATGGCTTTAGTCATGACTAAAGCCATAGTTAAAATTATGAATACATTAAAAAGTTTCTATATCAACCAGAGGCTATTTACATTTCTGAAGGGATTATAAACTTGGGAGTCTTTGTTTTTAGTTGCCTATATTTAGAAAGTGATAGATGTGGGGAATAATTGCAATGTAAATGCAGAATAATTGAAATGCAAGCATCTTGTAATTAATTTCTCTCTAATGTACTTTAGCTTCCAGTAGACTGCTGAGAAGGATAAAATCTTTGAGGTTAAATTCATTAATTTCATTGGCAGCTCCTGGACAGTATTCATTTTGCTTTTAGGGTACATCAACAAAACCAAAGCACAGAATTTTAAAACTGGATAGGATACTGAGATTAAGTTTAAACACACACACACACACACACACACACACACACACACACACACACACACACACATCATTATCTGGAAGTCCTATTTTCAGAATTATATTCAGCATGTTAAATACTTTTTGGTTTCAACACTTCCAGGAGTTTGTATTATTATATTTTAAGGCAGCTTGTCATCACACATCTGGCATATGTCTACACAGAAATATTGCACAAATGTGTATCATAATATTTATTCAAAGCATCTCAGAGAAAGATAATAATAGTTATCAAAGTTATGACAACTCCCAAAACTAGATTTTTTTTCCAAGATAAAATCTATAAATAGCATTCTTTTATGCTCCCTTAAAAATAGGCATTTTGGGAGCAAAGAAAAATAAATGTTTGCTTTAAATGTGTGTTGTGAAACTACTGTATAGTTGCTTAAACCAGTTTTGTGGATTTGGTTTAAAAATTATATTGTTGTATATAAAATGGTTTGTGGTTCCTAGTACAAAAATCTTCCTAAAGGTAACAACATGTTGCATTAGTTTATTTTCACATTGCCATAAAGAAGATTGGGACTGGGTAATGTATAAAGAAAAGAGGTTTAATTGACTCACACTTTTACATGGCTGGGGAGGCCTCAGAAACTTACAATCATGGCGGAGGGTGAATGGGAAGAAAGACACACCTTACATGATACAGGAGAGAAAGAGCAAGTAGGGGATGCCACACACTTTTAAACCATTAGATCTCATAGAACTAACTCACTCTCACCATAACTACATAGGGGAAACCTTCCCCATGATCCAGTCACCTCCCACCATGTCCCTCCCCTGACATACGGGGATTATAATTCAACATGAGATTTGAGTGAGGACACAGAGCCAAATCATATCATTTTACCCTTAGTGCCTCCCAAATCTCATGGCCTTCTCACATTTCAAAACACAATCATGCCTTCCCAACAGTCCCTTATAGTCTTAACTCATTCTAGCATTAACCCAAAAGTCCAAAGTCTCATCTGAGACAAGGCAAGTCCTTTCAGCCTATGAGTCTGTAAAATCAAAAGCAAGTTAGTTACTTCCAAGATATAGTGGTGGCATAGGCATTGGGTAAATGCTCCCATTGCAAAAGGGAGACAGCTTAATCCCTTTTGGGAAATTGGCCAAAAGCAATGGTCTACAGGCCCCATGCAGCAGGACAGTCATTAAATCTTAAAGCTCCAAAATAATCTCCTTTGACTTCATGTCTCTCATACAGGGCATGCTGATGCAAAGACTGGCCTCCCAAGGCCTTGGGCAGCTCCACCCCTGTGGCTTTGCAGGGTGCAGTCTCCCTCCTGGCTGCTTTCGTGGGCTGTTATTGAATGTCTGTGACGTTTCCAGGAGCACAGTACAAGCTGTCTGTGGACCTACCATTCTGGGGTCTGGAGGATGGTGGCCATCTTCAAAGAGCTCCACTAAGCAGTGTCCCAGTGGGACTCTGTGTGGGGGCTCCAACCCCACATTTCCTTGCTCCATTGCCCTAATAGAGGTTCTCCATGAGGGCTCCACTCCTGAAGCAGACATCTGCCTGGATATCCAGGTGTTTCCATACATCCTCTGAAATCTAAGTGAAGTTTCCTAAACTCTTGCCTTGTGTGCACCAGCAGGCCCAACACCACATGGAAGCCACCAAGGCTTGGCGCTGGAACCTTCTGAAGCCACAGCCTGAGCTGTACCTTGCCCATTTTAGCCATGACTGAAGCTGGAGCAGCTGGAATGCACGGTCCCATGTCCTGAGACTGCACAGAGGAGCAGCACCCTGGGCCTAGCCCACAAAACCATTTTTCTTTCCTAGGCCTCCAGGTCTGTGATGGGAAGAGCTGCCATGAAGATCTCTGAAATGCCCTGGAGACATTTTCCCCATTGTCTTGACATTAGGCTCCTCTTTACTTAAGCAAATTTCTCCAGCTAGCCTGAATTTCTCCCTGTAAAGTAGATTTTTCTTTTCTATCACATGGTCAGTCTGCAAATTTTTCAAACTTTTATACACTGCTTTTAAACATAAATTCCAATTTCAGACCATCACTTTGTGAATGCGTAAGAGTATATACTATTAGGAGCAGCCAGATTGCATCTTGGATGCTTCTTTACTTAGAAACTTCTTCTGCTCAATATTCTAAATCATCTCCCCTAAGTTCAAAGTTCCACAGATCCCTAGAGCAGAGTCAATGCTGCCAACCTTTTTGCTAAAGCAAAGCAAGAGTAACCTTTGCTTTACTTCCCAATAAGTTCCTAATCTCCATCTGAGACTACCTCAGTCTGGACTTCATTGCCATATCATTATTAGCATTTTGGTCAAAACCATTCAACAAGTCTCTAGGAAACTCCAAACTTTCACTCATCTTCCTGCCTTCTTCTGAGCCGTTCAAACTGTTCAAACCTCTTCCTGTTATCTAGTTCCAAAGTTGCTTCCACATTTTGAGGTATCTTTAGAGCAGTGCCCCACTTTCATGGTACCATGTTTTCTGTATTAATCCATTTTCACACTGCTATAAAGCACTAACTGAGACTCGGTAATTTATAAAGAAAATAAGTTTAACTGACTCATAGTTCCGCATGGCTACAGAGGCCTAAGGAAACTAGCAATCATGACAGAAGGTGAAGGGGAAGCAAGGCATGTCTTACATGGTAAGAGGAAAAAGAGAGGGAGCAAGAGGGGAACTGCCACACACTTTTAAACCATCATATCTCATGAGAACTCACTCACTATCATGAGAACAGGATGGGGGAAACTGCCCCCATGATTCAATCACCTCCCACCAGGTCCCTCCCCCAATACATGGGGTTTACAATTTGGCCTGAGATTTGGGTGGGGACACAGAACCAAACCATATGACTTGTTGAGTGGGACTAGTGTCAAACTCTGACACAAGGAAGTTTTAAGTAACCCACCTTCTGAAGTGACGGGCCCATAATTGGGACCAGATCCCTTCCTCATTGCTCTCTAAGACTCAAGAGATTACAGAACCCCTCTGATCTCTGTCTACCACATATATGGGTGAAGAACAGAGGTAGTATAAGAATCATATGTTTGTGAAAATTTTGTGTTACTGGCAAGAGGCAATTTGTTCTCCTGGCCATGGCAGAAAGGAGGAGGAAGGTTATCATTCTATTGCTTCATTGGATATCTGCTTGGGTAATAGGTTTACTGATTTGGCTTAGGTCTCTGGGCAAAAAGGGAATTGCAGAGAGACAGCAGAAAGGGTAGACGGGAGTGCAGGACTAAACCACGCACATATCCAGCATTCAGTATAGGAAAATGAATGAGTTTCGATGGCCATGGGAATTTTGAGAATGGAGAACTTGAATCATTATGCTGATAATCCATCCAAAAGAGTTGCCCACCAGATGAAGGGACCCCTGCAGTTAGAGCATGGAGTGTTCCACTAGTGATGAGGACTGAAGATGGCTTAGGGATAATGTTTTAGTATGATCTTGAACTTCCACACTAGGTAACTGAGCAGGAAGGTCCCACAGGACCTTTCAAAGCACGTACCTATGTACCCCATGAGAGAAGCAGGATTTCTTCTTCACCTTGTAGAGAAGGTAACCCTGAAGAGAGAGGTGAGGCATGAAAGACAGATCCTTCCCTTCCCTTATAACTTTAGATCCCTCAGTCACGGACAAGTTTGTGCTTGGGAAAAAAGAGAAACTGCAATTTTAATCAATTGGAATTAAATTTTTTTCAGAACTGGACTTTTCATCATCAAAATCACAGAAAAAAATTATATTATATCCAAAATATTAATAGGGGATAGGAGAGGGTCTGAGGATGAGCAAAATAGCTTTTGAAAATCCTCATAAACTGGGGGTGAACCAAGACTCAGGTTTGTGTTGGTATTTATTTTATTATATTTTTGAATATACATCTGGACAAGAGGAAGCTGGAACCAGAGGTACAAATAAATTTGCAGACCAAGAGTTAGCCTTCAGTATAGAAAGCAGGCAATTTACTCATTCCTTCGAATTCTTCAACAGGTCAAAACAATGAGAGTTTAAGAGATATAGTATAGTCTTTCAGGCGGAGTGTAAACCTTAGAAGACTGAGAAAAATGGCCCTGCTGTAATCAACAATCTATTCAGATACTACTTGCTACATTTATAATGTCTTACAAATTAATAACCTAGAGACAACCAATTATCTTCAGAAAACACTAATGCTTCAAGCCCCAGAATTTTCAGGTGGGATTAATATATTAGGGATTTAACTAAACTCAGGAGCTCCCAGAACAAATGAGCTGGCCAATACCTTCAGCAAAGGAGATGCTGTTTTCACACAATTAGCTATTTTCTTGTAGTAATTAGTATTAATTAGTATTAATTAGCAGAAACATAACATAGACTTCCAAATAACAAGGAGTCGTTTATTTTATCTTCAGTTCAGTGACTCTGTTGTCAGCTTTCTTCTCCATCATCCCTAGGGTGTGGCTCTCATTCTCTTTCCATCCAAGAATGTCTGAGATTCAAGCAGCAGGTTTTAGAGAGGAGGAGAAAAACCACACTTCTTCCTTTAAGACTATGACCTGAAAATGGCACACTTTCCTCCATCTCATTGCCCAGAACTTAGTCACTTTGCTGCAACTTCCTGGCCACTGTGACCTCAGCTCAAAATGAGAATTCTTTTATTGCAGGAGAGGATATATAGGGGACAATTAGAACTAGCAGTTGCTAACACATCACTTATATGGCAACTATAAGTGCCATAACTTAAGTATGCATAGATATAGCCATATCAAGAAATTAAGTAAAAATATATTCTGGGCAGTCCAATAAGTATTACAAATCCATGCACTAAGCTTGGTGAACTTTATTCACATAAGAGTGCATCATATCTGAAATATTTGTTTTTTCCCTGATCAAATAATTTTGATAAGATGGTATAAAGCCTGCAATTGAAGAGAAGAAATCAATTATAAAAAAAGAAGAGTTGATGGGGAATAAATATTGAATTATAATGATCTTCGGGACCCCTGAAGAAAAACCTAATTAGGAAAAAGACACAACTCCAATAGCAGACAGATCTAGAATAAATGCAAGAATTTAGTATAATGCATATGCCATTTACTTATCGTTTTATCCTACAAGTATCCCCGGAATATTAATTGCAGTTCATTAGGTGTTTTTAAAAAAGGGTATGACCTTTTAAGAAAGGCATGATTGAATGTAATGGATATTGAGAGTGCCTAAGTAAGGCTAATTTCTGAGCTTACAGGCAATAATCACAAGCCATTTGGAAAACTCAGCTATCCAATAAAAGCCATTCTCTAAGTAGTCTAAAAGCTGAGAGTTTAATTTTAGTGTGTCCATATGTATATTTTTTAAATGTATTCATCAATAAATGCCTTTTACGTGCTGCACTTGGACATACAGCTTTTCAAAATATGTGAGTTTGCAAACTGATTGGATATCATTTAAAAAAGATTCGTAAATTTTATTGAATATCAAGAAGTATGATTCGATAATAAACGATGTTATTCTTAGATAGAATGATTTATTTATTTTAAAAAACGATCATAAGTGTATTGATTTAATAAAATGTATCCATTTTACCCGAAACACATTATGAATTTATCTTATTGATAATTGCTAACGGTATTGCTAAATTCACTTAAACTTAATTGCAGTCCACTATGCAATGAGAAACACTAATGGTCTATATTACTTCATACTATATGGTAACTTTACTTAACAACTAACTCTTTAACAATATATAGAATAAGAATTTCTATTATTAACATGCCTAATTTTTTAAAAAAACACATTTTCTTACAATAAATATATTTGACCATTTCTTTTATCTTGCCTACTCAGAAATTTGAATTTATGATAACATAAAGTATCTCTGAAAATCCAAATAGATGGCAAATACAGTGCTAAAATTAATGGAAAGGAAAATACTTCTTTATTTACACATACATATAGAATGTCTTATGAGAACATTTAGATAAGTGGCAAACATTTTGGGACTGAAATATTGGTAAGTATGCACAAACTAAAGAAATGAAAAATATAGTAATTATTAACTTCAAGGAAAATAAAAAGTAGTAGACAAAAGGAAAATAATCATAGCTCTGAATAGCATTTTCATAATCTTATTAATGCAAATGCTTAGTACTTATCTACACCAAAGTTATAACTCAATTCTATCGATGACAGTTGGAAGGGGAAGGGAAAGAAGAGAGACACAAATCTTGATCATTTGTAGCGGGAATTTAAGAAATCATTATTAAAACTGGTAATCAAGAGGAAGCAACAGAAACATGTAATATAAAGAAGATAAATGCTAAAATAATCATCCAAAGGAAGTAAAAGTGAGGGCCTTAGTGGAGAAAAAAGGTAGACAGGGATCATTGTTTTATGAACAATCTTTCATATATATTTGACCTTTAAATTAAAAATAAGAGTAAAAGTGAAGAAAATAAGGAAAAGGAAATTTAATACATAAAACTGATCAAACTTAGCTAAGGACATTGTCACATTTTGATACTTGGTAAGATTTGTGGCAAGTTAGTATCTCTGAGACTTGGTCCCCCTGACCTCAACTCTGTAAAATATAGTACCTTCTTCACAGAATCATTATGAAGATTGCAGGAGAGTTTGTTTGTAAAGAGTCTGTACCACTTGCTGTACATTAGCACTTCCTCCTGAACTATTATTGCTTGTGTAATGAAACATTAGGATGAAACACTTCCTATTCTGGTGCACCCATGGTGTAGGTCGGATAGATTGCAGACAACAATGTGAGTGAGAGATCTCTTCATAGACAGATTTTATGAGGAAACAGGAAAAAAAAAAAAAAAACTAATGTCTTAACTTTTGACTACATCAAAGATATCAAAGACTGTCCAATGTTGGAAAGTAGAAGGTTTATGAAGACTTTTCTTTGCAAGGAGTAATGGTGAGTCTTTATGCTCATAAGGAGAAAACATTGCTGAATTGGGGTGAGGGTGCCCCTCCTCCTTCTCTTTAAACCTATTGAGGGAAGTTTCCACAGGATGAGTTGGAAAGTTTGAAATAAGAGCTCTAAAGTTGGGAGCCAGGACAGTGCAGTGTCTGACTGGCTCTCGAGAAGCAAGAATGGGCAAGAACAGCAGGATAGATAGTAATGATAATGACAATAATGGTTAAAAATACCATGAACTAATCTAGTTCTTATAACATGTCAGACACTGTTCTAAGCATTTTGCATGTATTGCACTCATTTAATTCTCACAACTTTATCTAGTGCATGAGGACATTGAAGCACAGAGAGGTAAGTAGCATGCCATGGTTGCACAGATAGAAAATGACATAATATAAGTTTGAACAGATAACATTTGACTCCAAGAGTACTTAATTCTAACAATTATGTTAGACTAATGGTCATTGAAGATAGGACTCCATCCAAAAAGAATAACCTACAATTTGGAAACTGAAGGCAGTTAATTTTGCTATGGTCTCTTGAAAATAAAGTACTACAGATTTGCATATTTGCATGACTGTGGTATACTGACAAGTGCATAGAATATTTTAGTTAGACAGATGGTAAGTAGTGAAGTTGGGTTGCGAACCTAGGCCAGGTGGGTTATAGAGGCCAGGAAATATCCCTCTACTAGAGTGGAATTCATATCTGCAAACTGAGGATAATAGGGTTTATTTCATGCTGTGTTTTGTTTTGCAAAAGCAATGACTAGCACAGTGGTTCTCAGATAGTGGCCCAGGAATCTCTTGAGAAATTCAAGACTCTCTCCAGGGTCCATGAGATCAAAAATAAGATCCATTTCTGGTGCAAGATAGATCAATGAGTTTAAATGCAATGACTGAAATGTGTATCAATATGGCTTCATATTCCACATTGTAACTAACTTTTAAGAAACAACCAGTGGTTGAGTTTTAGAGTAGCCCCAATAATATCCCCTGTTCTTAAAAAAAGGATATTTAAAAAACTCTTGCCTTTTGCTATATATCAGTACAAGTTCTTTGGAAAACAGTAGGGAGACTTCTCAGAGAATAACAGAACTACCATTTGACCTAGCAATCCCACTGCTGGGGATCTTCTCAAAGGAAAAAAAATTGTTATATCAAAAAGACACTTGCACTTTTATGTTTATAGCAGCACAATTCACAATAGCAAAGTCATGAAACCAACCTAAGTGTCTATCAGTGAAAAACTGGATAATGAATATGGTGTACAGCATGGAATACTATGTAGCCATAAAAAAGAATGAAATCATGGCTTTTACAGCAACACGGATGGAGTGGGAGGCCATTATCCTAAGTGAAATAGTTCAGAAACAGAAAATCAAATACCACTTCTTCTCATTTATAAGTGGGAACAAAACAATGAGAACAATGAGAACACATGTACTTAGAGAGGGAAATAATATACACTGGGGCTCCAAAAGGGGAGAATGGGAAGAGTATTAGAGTTGAAAAATCAACTATTGGGTACAATATTCACTATTCAAGTGGTGGGTACACTAGAAGCCCAGATGTCACTATTGGACAATATATCCATGTAACAAATCTGCACATGCAACCCCTGAATTTATAAAAAATAAAATAAAATAGAGATTCTTCCCTTTTGAACATATATATATATATATATATATTATATATATATATATAGTCGTGTGAGGCTTGATTTTCCTTTATTATTGATAATTAGAACAGCATAACAAACACAACATACTGAATACTAGAAGCAGAGAAATATATCTGTCTTCCATATACACAGACAGTAAAGGTACTTTCAAAAATGTAAAACAGTGTCACTATTCTCTTTATATATTTTATTTTGGAAAATATAGATAGTTATTTTTCATAAAACACCTATAGTTACTATTGCTACGGAATAATTATTTTATTTTAAATGAATTATTTCATATTTTACATTTTCTCAATTGCATTTCTATTAATAGGTATTATTGATGTAAACAACAAAATATTGGGGCTCCTCAATAATTTATGAGACCAAAATGGTTGAAAATTATTGGCCTATCATGGCTACTCAATAAACTCTGATGTGGTTTGGCTGTGTCCCCACCCAAATCTCATCTTGAATTGTAGTTCTCATAATTCCCATGAGTCATGGGAGGGACCTGGTGGGAGATAATTGAATCCTAGGGGTGGGTCTTTCCCATGCTGTTCTCATGATAGCAAATAAGTCTCACAAGATCTGATGGTTTTATAAAGGGGAGGTCCCCTACACAAGTTCTCTTTTGCCTGCCACCATGTAAGACATCCGTTTGCTATTCTTTCGTCTTTGGCCATGACTGTGAGGCCTCCCAAGCAATGTCAAAGTGTAAGTCCATTAAACTTCTTTTCTTTATAAATTACCCAGTCTCAGGTATGTGCTTATTAGCAGTGTGAGAACAGACTAATACAGTAAATTGGTACCAGGAGTGGGGTATTGCTGAAAAGATACCCAAAAATGTGGATGCAACTTTGGAACTGGGTAATAGGCAGAGGTTGGAACAGTTCAGAGGACTCAGAAGACAGGAAGATGTGGGAAAGTTTGAAACTACCTAGAGATTTGTTGAATGACTTTGACCAAAATGCTGATAGTGATATGGACAATAAGGTCCAGGCTGAGGTGGTCTCAGTTGGAGATAAGGAATTTGTTGGGAACTGGAGTAAAGATCATGCTTGCTATACAAAGAGACTGGCAGCATAATGCCCTGACCTAGAGATCTGTGGAACTTGGAACTTGAGAAAGATAATTTAGTGTATCTGGTGGAAGAAATTTCTAAGCAACAAAGCAGTCAAAGGGTGACAGAGCATAAAAGTTTGAAAACTTTACAGCCTGATGATGCAGTAGAAAATAAAATCCCATTTTCTGGGGAGAAATTCAAGCTGGCTACATAAATTTCCATAAGTAATAAGGAGCCAAAAACTAGTCTCCAAAACAATGAAGAAAATGTCTCTATGGCATGTCAGAGACCTTCACAGCAGCCCCAACCATTACAGACCCAAAGGGCCAGGAGAAAACAATGAATTTTTTGGGCAGTCCCAGGGTCTCCCATGCTGTGTGCAGCCTAGAGACTTGATGCCCTGTGTCCCATCTACAGCTGAAAGGAGTCAATGTAGAGCTCAGGCTATTGCTTCAGAGGGTACAAGCCCCAAGCCTTGGTGGATTACACATGGTGTTGGGCCTGCAGGTACAGAAGTCAAGAGTTAAAGTTTGGGAACCTCCACCTAGATTTCAGAGGATGTATGGAAATGCCTACATGTCCAGTCAGAGGTGTGCTGCAGGTGTGGAGCCTTCATGGAGAACCTCTGCTAGTTCAGTGCAGGAGAACAGACTAATATTGAGACCAATACTATCTCGCTTAATTTTGTTAGTAAGAGGTAAAGGTTTTTTATTCACCTTTTTTATTGTATTTCTCATTTCAAGATAAAATTTGCCATTCTCTTACCCAAGGTAATGGCTCTAAATGGCTGTGTTCCCTGATGTACTTTTTAGTTGGGTGAATACTGTAAAGTTGTTTTATGTTTTTTTTTTTTTTTTTTTTTTTTTGAGACAGGATCTCACTCTGTCAGTCTGGAGTGCACTGACATGATCATGGCTCACTGCAGCCTCAACCTCAGATTTTTTGTTTTTTTATTGTTGTTTTGGTTTGTTTTGTTTTGTTTGTTTTTGTTTTGTTTTTATTTTGATGTCTTGCACTGTCATCTGGGCTAAAGTGCAATGGCTCGATCTCAGCTCACTGCAACCTCCACGTCCTGGGTTCACATGATTCTCCTGTCTCAGCCTCCTGAGTAGCTGGGATTACAGGCACACACCACCACACCTGGCTAATTTTTTTTTTTATTTTTTTTTTATTTTTAGTAGAGATGGCATTTCTCTTATGTTGGCCAGATTGGTCTAGAACTCCCGACCTTGTGATCTGCCTGTGTTGGCCTCCCAAAGTGCTGGGATTACAGGCATGAGCCACAGTGCCTGGCAAGGTTTTGAGCAAACCTTCCACCTCAGCTTCCACATAGCTGGGACCACAGGTATGAAACATCATGCCTGACTATATTAGTCCATTTTCACATTGCTGATAAAGACATACCAAAGACTTGGCAATTTATAAAAGAGGGCTAATGGAGAACTCACAGTTCAACATGGATGAGGAAGCCTCACAATCATGGTGGAAGGCAAGGAGGAGCAAGTCACATCTTATGTGGATGGCAGGAGGCAGAGAGCTTGTGCAGGGTAACTCCCATTTTTAAAACCATCAGATCTCCTGAGACCCATTAACTATCATGAGAACAGCACAAGAAAGACCCACCCACATAATTCAATCATATCCCACTGGGTCTCTCCCACACCAAGTGGAAATGATGGGAACTACAAGATGAGATTTGGGTGGGGACACAGAGTCAGATCATGTAATTCTGCCCCGGCCCCTCCCAAATCTCACATCTTCATATTTCAAAACCAATCATGCCTTCCCAACAGTCCCCCAAAGTCTCAGCTCATTTCAGCATTAATTCAAAAAGTCCACAGTCCAAAGTCTCATCTGAGACTAGTCCCTTCTGCCTATGAGTCTGTAAAATCAAAAGCAAATTAGTTACTTCCTAGATACAATGGGGGTACAGACATTGCCTAAATACAGCCATTCCAAATGGGAGAAATTGGCCAAAACAAAAGGGTTACAGGGCCCATGCAAGTATGAAATCCAGCAGGGCAGTCAACTCTTAAAGCCCCAAAATGATCACCTTTAACTCCATGTCTTACATTCAGGTCACACTGATGCAAGAGGCAAGTTCCCACCGTCTTGGGCAGTCTGCTCCTGTGGTTTTGCAGGATATAGCCTCCCTCCAAGCTGCTTTCATGGGCTGGCATTGAGTTTCCACAGCTTTTTCAGGTGCACTGTGCAAGTTGTCAGTGGATCTACCATTCAGGGATCTGGAGGACAGTGGCCTTCTTCTCACAGCTCCACTAGGCAGTGCCCCATTAGGGACTCTGTGTGGGGGCTCCAACCCCACATTTCCCTTCCACACTGCCTTAGCAGAGGTTCCCCAGCCATGCAGCAAACTTCTGCCTGGGCATCCAGGCATTTCCATACATCTTTTGAAATCTAGGTGGAGGTTCTCCAACCTCAATACTTGACTTCTGTGCCCCCGCAGGCTCAACACCACATGGAAGCTGCCAACGTCTTGGACTTCCACCCTTTGAAGCCACAGCCCAAGCTGTACCTCTGCCCCTTTTAGTCATGACTGGAGCTGCTGGAATGCAGGATACCAAGTCTGCAGGCTGCACAGAGCAGGAGAGCCCTGGGCCTGGCCCAAGAAACCATCTTTTCCTCCTGGGCCCCTGGGTCTGTGATGGAAAGGGCTGCTGCTAAGACCTCTGACATGCCCTGGAGACATTTTCCCCATTGTTTTGGAGATTAACATTCAGCTCCTCACTTATGCTAACTTCTGCAGCCAGCTTCAATTTCTCCCCCAGAAAATGGGATTTTATTTTCTATCACATAGGCTGCAAATATGCTCTGTTTCCCTTTTAAAACTGAATGCATTTAACAGCACCCGAGTCACCTATTGAATGCTTTGCTGTTTAGAAATTTCTTCTGCCAGATACTCTAAATCATCTCTCTCAAGTTCAAAGTTCCATAAATCTCTAGGGCAGGGGCAAAATACCACCAGTCTCTTAGCTGAAACCTAACAAGAGTCACTTTTGCTCCAGTTCCCAATAAGTTCCTCATCTCCATCAGAGACCACTTCAGTCTGGACCCTATTGTTCATATCACTATCAGAATTTTGGTCAAAAAACATTCAACTGGTCTCTAGGGAATTCCAAACTTTCCAACCTCTTCTCATCTTCTGAGTCCTCCCAACTGTTCGAACCTATGCCTGTTTCCCAGTTCCAAAGTCACTTCCACATTTTCAGGTATCTTTTCACCAGTGCCCCACTCTACTTGTACCAATTTACTGTATTAGTCCGTTTTCACACTGCTGATAAAGACATACCTGATACCAGGCAATTTACAAAGGAAAGGGGGTTAATGGAGAATTCACAGTCCCATGTGGCTGGGGAAGCCTCACAATCATGGTGGAAGGCAAGGAGAGGCAAGTCGTGCCTTACATGGATGGCAGCAGGCAGAGAGAGAGCTTGTGCAGGGCTACTCCCATTTTTAAAAACTTCAGATCTTGTAAGACTCATTCACTATCATGAGAACAGCATTGGAAAGACCCACCCCCACGATTCAGCCATCTCCCACCTTGTTCTGGGAATTATGGGAGCTACGAGATGAGATTTGGGTGGCAGCACAGAGCCAAACCAAATCACTGGCTAATTTTTAAAGAAAATTTTTGTAGAGATGGGGGTCTCACTATGGTTGCCCAGGCTAGCCTCAAACTCCTGGACTCAAGTGATCTTCCTGCCTTGGCCTCCTGAAATGCTGGGATTACAGGCATGAGTCACTGCCCCAGACTAGAATTATTACTAATCCAGTACATTCTTAATATTGGGCAATACAATTAAATCTATGATTTATAATTTAATGATTTTCTATTGTTCTTTGCAAATTTTTTAATCGTCTAATGTGTTACAGAAATGATTTTGTTTAATATTGGTGCAAAGTGAGGCATTAAAATGTTTGATAATATCAAAGGATATATTTTAGTGTTATATATTTTTTAATAAATCACATATATTATATAACAATATAAATATTTTTACCTAGAAATTCATTATTAGAAATTATGTCACACATGATTAAATTAAATAAAATTAATGCTATTAGTTTTTCCCTTAAAGTGTTTAAATTAATTTTATGGATCACACGGCTCATGTCTTGGTAGACTCTCATAAGGACAGTAGACAGGAAACTATTTGAAGACACTATAAATTGAGGCTATATTTGCTATTCGCAAGTATTTAAAATCAGAATTTTTGTTGTCTTTAAACGACCTGGTAAACAATCACCATCGTTGTAGATATTAAAAGATATTTAGAGTTGATATCTACTAAGAAACAGGCATAAAAGAGTAAAACAGAATACTTGATTTTCATAAAGAGACAATGTAATAATGCAAAATGCAGCAAAAGACTTAGGCCTGGAGGAAGCTCTTTTCAAGTAAGTTTGGACGCAGGTTCCTTCCTGACAAAAGCTATCCTGCCTAGGTCTGACTCCTTAGGCAAAGACAAGAAGAGATAAGAAACTGCATGTAGAAGCAGGTACAGGGTGGGTTTCTGGGGCAGGGTTAAGCAGCAGCAGTAATACTCCATAGGATCTCCATGAATATCCTTGGCCAGCATCCCAGAGAGATGACGGCAATGCTAGGAGAGACTCTGAAGTCTGCAGCTCGGGTCCAAGGTGGATAGATTGTAGTGTCAGGTATCAAGTCAGAAAGGCAAGGCAAGGAAAACACAGAAAGAAATCTGTGCCCTAGCATCAGAGGTGGAGAGAATGAGTTTAGAGTGTGGTATTCAGTGGATAAGATCTAGGAGTTTAAACACTAAATCTGTAAAATGCTGGCATAGGGAGGACATTTCTTTTCTCTATGGCCAAACCCTTTGCTAAGATGAGGACAGTATTTATAGGCTGCTCACTTGTTTGCACCAACTAGCAAAGCTCCAAAAAAAAGACAAGCTTTTTTCCATTTTTTTTAATTTTTAAAATGTATACATATAATTGCATCTATTTATTGTGTATTACATGACATTTGAAAGTACATATACATTGTAGAATGGTTAAATCTAGCTAATTAGCAAGTACATTACCTCACAGTTATCATTTTTGTGGCAAGAATACATCCACCTTCTTAGCGTTTCTCTAGAATACAATATATCATTATTAATTATAGAAACCATGCTATATAATAAATCTCTTGACATTATTCTTCCTATTTAACAGTAAAGCCAAGCTCTTGAACCTGCATGAGGCAAACTAAATATAGATAAACTAATTCCAGAAAATTAGCAGTCATAGCCAGAGATCTGCAGAGATTACCTAATGGAAGGAAATGACAAATGCTTTAGAGAGGCAGTTGATGGAGCCTGTGCACATAGAGCGTTTGATTACCAAAAGACAAAAAGAACGACAACGAAATCCTGAGATTGTGTCTGGATAGGAGGTAGTAGCCATCTTTATATAGGTCACCACAAAACAATCATAGCAAGAAATGAGAAGTCAGTGCAGAATTAAGAATTAAGATGATTAATAAAAGATCTGTACAGGACTGAGTCAAAGAAAATTCCCTTCCCACATGCATAGTTAAGGATTTTAGTGCTTCCTTTGTAGTGAAAGATTGCAAGTAAACATTAAAACCACAATATTGGTAATCTATGTTACCCTTATTCATGTGTATGTGAACTTTATAATAAATTGTAAACCATACATTTGACATGTGATTCCAATCATTCTCACATCCTTTTAGGTTTTACTTTTTTGCAAGTTTGAGTAAGTTAGAACAACTTCTTCAGTTACTACTAAACAAAGATATTTTAAACAGATAGATTTCAAATGGATTAATTCTGAAAATCTTCCCAGATTGGGCAGATAAATAAGGTTGCACTCCTTACAGAGCTATGCATAACAAAGAATATCCTATACACTTATATTTTTAGTCAAAATATGAACAGAAATATTTAACATTTTATTGTTTTCTCAGTACCTACAGGTTTTCTTCTCTTTGTAATAACATTTTAGATTTCATATTTTCTCTAGTAGTGAAAACTTGTTTTTACCTAGAGAGATAAGAATCACTACAGGATGAAAAACATTATTAAATGCTTTGCCACAAAATGAATGAAACCATTCATTTATTTCAAACTTACAGTTATTAAGCATCAAGATTTAAAATCTCTTGAAAACAATACAGGTTATGAAATCTTTACTCAATTACAACGTAAGTTAATTGGTTTTCTCTGAATGCATTTTTCTTTATATTTACTGTGGGCGATTTCTGTCAGATATTATTGTACAAAGATATATCATAATTTGTTCTGCTTTAGCTTGTCATGAGTGCATAAAAGATTAAAGCTTTACTCATGGGTAAAAATAAATTATAGACACTAATGAATGAGAATTTCATGGAATAAAGTCTGGGCTCTAGAATACATACAATGTAAACTATATGATATTTCAGGTATGAAATTAAATGTTGACCTTGGTCAAATGGATTAAGTCTGCACTGAGGATATTTTTGCTGCTGGGCAGTACATATGGCTCATCATTTAGTATTCTAGTCACAAAGGTGACATTGTTTCCATTCCTGGCATTTTAGTCTATTGAGTCTAAAGAAGTAACTCATTATTCCATACTCAGAGCCAATATTTTCTACTTAAAACAAAATTCTAACAAAATTAATGTGAGATGAGGACAGCATTAATTCATTTCCAACTAAATTAGTTATCTAGTCTTTGACAGTCTACACTGTTACAGTGTGCAGCACTGAAGACTACAAATTTTTTAAAAGAAAAAAATGTTGAGTGTTTATAAGAAAGATAGAATATGCTTACCTAGCTTTTTTCTTCCTCCTAGAAGGATCCTACTAAAAAGATGCCACTGATAGTGTTGGCACAAATGGTGGAGCTTTTTTTAAATATCAAAATGTTTAATGAAGCCAAAATACATTTGTTTATGTCTGGAATAAAACAATTTCAGGTGGCCTCTATGAGCTTTCAGCAATAGCTGAAGTGTTTGTCTATACTCTTTAACAATACACAAGTTATTGTGTGTATGATAATACAGTTTTGTACTAATTATATAAACTAATTTGAGCATTTTTGTTAGAGGTCTATTACTATATATTTTAATTTTCTATGTTAACTTAATGTATTCAATATATGCTAATTTAACAATTTAAACATTTCTGAGTCCAATTACAAAAATGCTTTCATCTGTGGAACCTGACTAATTAAGAATAAAAGACATGACGTACAATGATTTTTTTATACAGTGTTCAAGGCTACATTAAGATAAATTGATAAATCTGGACACTCATGATTAAAACACATTTGTAAGTACGTTGTATTTGATAAATAACTTTTAATATCTAACTTCTACAAGGAAAGAGGAAATATAAATTATTAATGTATTTGGGAGGAAGCATAGTAACAACTGGAATAAAGTGCAAGGATTTATAAACCTACAGCAATAGGTTATAGTAAACAACGTTGAAATGAATAATACATAAAAAGATTTAAAACATGTATTTTTGTGTCTTTCTCATATAATAAAAAAAACTTGGCTCACTGCAAAATGCAAATAAATTGCCTATGATTTTATGAATCAGTCAAGAATATCAGAAATATCACCATCTCCATGAAATCTATATCTTTAATGCAACTTTTATTTATCCTACTGAAACCTTCCAAAAGTCATTTTACCTACTTGATATAATCACAGGAAAAGTAGTCCAGGAATATATTTAAAGAATATCCCAATACACTATGATAAACTTTCTATCACTAAATATAGAAAGATTAAATTTTAAATGATAGATTGAAAAACTGTAGGATTGTGTTAAATTTTAGAAATAACACTTGTACATATTCATGGGGTACATAATGATGTTTTGATACTTATAATGTATAGTGATCAGATCAGGGTACTTTTATATCATTTAACAAATCTTTCTCTATCCCTAAATACCACAGTTCATGCAACATAATTATCTCAATAATGTAATGATCATTAAAAATTACATGTCATGTTTGGATAATCATTTGATAATGTATATGCAGAACTTTCAAGATTAAGTAGTTACTTCTTGGTTAAAATGGTTAAAATGTCTTCACAGTATTAGAATTTTCCTCACTGATACCTAGGAAAATGATCAAAAATTGTCATGTAAAAAGAAAAACATTACCAACAGTGTCCAGAAAAGGAAAGACGACACTATAATACTCGGAAACTAGAAAGAAAGACAGCTAGAGAGACAGAAAGAGACAGACAGAAAGAGAGAGACAGAAAGAGGCAAAGAGAGAAGAGTAGAGAAAGAAAATATGCATGCAGCTCAAACAGAAGCTTTGAAAGAAAAATTAACTGGTATCAGGTATAGTAGGAAGAGGCTAAACAGGTTACCCATGTTTTATCAGAACAGATAGAACTTTATAGAACTCCCAAAATGATCAAGGAAAGGAAGAAAAGCCATGTCCAAAATAGAAGAAAAGTAACTGATGGAACAGAATGGAATTGCTCACAATTATTTCATATTATGAAATAACATATTGAGAATGTAAATTCTTCAAAAATGAGCTCAAATGTGGGAAACAAGTACATATAATTAAAATGTCTATCAGGCCGGGAGCGGTGGATCACGCCTGTAATCCCAGCACTTTGGGAGGCGGAGGTGGGCAGATCACGAGGTCAGGAGATCGAGACCATCTTGGCTAACACGGTGAAACCCGTCTCTACTATAAATACAAAAAAAAAAAAAAAAAAAAAAACTAGCTGGGCATGGTGGCGGGCTCCTGCAGTCCCAGCTACTCGGGAGGCTGAGGCAGGAGAATGGAGTGAACCCGGGAGGGGAAGCTTGCAGTGAGCCGAGATTAGGCCACTGCACTCCGGACTGGGCGACAGAGCGAGACTCTGTCTCAAAAAAAACAAAAACAAAAACAAAAGTCTATCAGACTTATGAACCCAAGTTGAGGATCAATACTCCACCATTACATAACAATATATAATTTAGAAATAGTGAAAACAAAGTTGACTTGACTAGAAATCAAATAAGTGATATTGTTAAAAATGTTGAGGTTTATATAATGAATGCTGCTTTGTTGTAAGTGAGCAGGATTAAAATGATTAAAGAAAAACAAGTAGATATGGAAGTGTGACTAGATAATACAGCATAACAACAATTCATATCTGTGAAGTAGAGACTCAACAAATGTAGGAGAAGACGCCTGTTGAATCTGTAATCTTATTTCCCCAAATAAGTAACTTAATCTAGACATTAGAAGCAGACAATTTCAAGTAAATTTGACATAGTCAACAATAAGACATGGCCTACTCGACCTATCGACTATTCAGATCCCCACACCCCTCCCACAAAGTGTCACCTAACAGGAGAGAAAACGTGAGGCTAGCTGCAGACATTTCCAACATACAGTGCAAGAGGTGACAAAACAATGTCTGCACCCTCTAAAGTAACAAAAGTGTAACCCAAGAATTTTATAACGATTCAAGATGTTATTTAGAAATACAGACAATAGATAGGTGCTATCAAACAAGAATGAATTAAGATAACTATACTCAGGTGCCCCTCTTGAGGAAAAAAGTAAAAAAGCTTGACCATGAAATATGTCCAATTAAAAGATAAATGAAAACACACACACACACACACACACACACACACACACACAGAGCAATTGAGAATCTGTGGTAAAATGAAATGGTGAGGCATACTGAATCCCGTTATATACGTAACTATTGATAAAAAAAAAAAACTATGGGACCTGAGATTACAGAACAAAATGTGAATGTTTTAAACATGGGCAATGTAAATGATAATATGCCTTATTAAAATGAGGAGATGTAAAAGTGGTAATACCACTATTATGCATATTTTAAATATGTGTAAAATATGACACATATTTTAAACAGGAATCCAATAAAGTTGAAATTGAAGAAGGTGATTTAAAAGATCATTCTATTGTAAAAATCATTCTATTGTCTTCCCACTTTTTCTTTAACTGTATTGGTTTATTTCTTCTATGAAGTTCAACTGAAACTAAAGTACACACATTTGATAGAAAACAACTTCTATACTATGGTTCCCCTATTATAAATTATTTCCATCCAGCTATCCATGCAAACATCTATCTAAGAAGTTAGAAGATACAGATGGAAGTTCTATCTGTATATTTGCATAGAGAGGTGAATTGTGACATTGAGACCTGGGTGAGATAGTGTCCAGCTAATGTTAAAAATGATAGTTTGAGAGTGGTAGAATTTGAATTTTCATCTTTAATTTTCAGTATTATTTGTATTCTTTAAGGATTTACAATTTTGACAAAAACAATAGAATGTATTTCTTTAAAATTGGAAGCAAGTGTGTAAAAAAGGTGTAATAATCTTATTTTCAGTAGCTGAATACTAATTGAACTTCGCAGGTTTGAGTTAGATAATTTCAGTATTTAACACTTATGTGTATGCAGTTTATTCTTCCCTCAATATTCCCTCTCCTACATAAGAGATTACTTAAATTTTCAGTGATTTTTTTTTAATTGTAAATTAGAATTTAACTTAAATGTGTAACTTAGATGCTAGTCTACATTATGGTCATTCTTCAGACTTTACTGCAAACATTCCAAGCAGACACATATTTTTTTAAATGTATTAATACAAATATATAATTAAGTACTTTCACTGGGAATGAATATTGAAGGAAACTGATGTTTTCTTATATCCCTTTTCCTGATTCAAGAACCATTTCTCACCTAGAGATTAAGGCAAATATTATTCCTTTTCGAAACCTTCCGAATAAACAATTCAAACATTTCAGCCATCATCCAAGTCTGGGTGAGCATTTAACCTTTGTAAAAAAATTAATAAATCTTAGATGTACTCTTTTGTTTCCTCCTTTATTCCTTCTAATTTCAGGTATGGTGTTTTTATTAACTGAGAAGATACATAAAAAATTAAGTTAGTCTTTGAATTGTCAATGTTAAAAAATCAATGGAACATTCAATGAATGCTAATGCCACCTTAGGAAAATTCTTAATGTTAGTATAAATGAAATGTTTTTTAGGTTTTGTTAAATTTTGAAAGGACTGTACCTGAGAGAATAATGACTTATAAGGTGAAACACATTTTGACAAAAGAAACAAACAAAACAATGCTTACATTATTTGTTCCTCAGTCAAAATTTTCCTTTGCTCTATTGATTTAGAAATTGTAAAATTTAGAAATTTTAGAATTTAGACTTAATACAAAGTAGAATTATGTAAAACATAGTAGAAAATATGTGATTGGTCTGAGAAAGAAGAGATATTTAAAAAATATTAATAGAATACTCAATAGCTAGTTTCGTACATTAATGCAGAATCATAGCCACTTGCTTTCTGTGTGACTTTTCACTCCCAAGTCAAAATATATTCATTAAAAGTTCATTTTAAATGAAAACACTCAAAATTTGAATTTTACCTATCTTCTTAGTTTCTTAGTTAGCATTTCTTAAGAGCAAAGATTAGCATTTCCCCTTTGATTTTTAGATGGGAAGTTGCTATTGTTGCTGTTAATAGGGATAATACATTGTGTTTGATTCATGTATTATAACCAGAGTGCAAGATAAAATTAATAGATCACTGGACTGAATAACCAGTATGAAAGATTTATAGTTTTACTATTACCTCTTCATTGCCTTTTAAAAGTGATTTTTTTAATAGTCACCATTTCTTATTTTATGTTTTGTTAAATTTAAATTTAACATTTTAATCCTTTTAAAATTATAAACTGTTTTATTTTATTAAATGTCTGGTATTTAATTTTATGTTTGATTAACAAATATTGTACTTAGTTTAAATTTTAGATTTGTAGAAATGATTTTATGTTGATATCTTTTTTAGATTTAATTTCTCAGTTGTATTACTCAGGTTCATAAATTTGTACTCAGTCAACATCACTTTCTTCTTTTTCTCTATTCTTTTTTTCCTTCCTGTCTCCCTTCCTTCCTTTCCAAAAACATTCTCCTACTACTTTCTTCTGAACTTACTTTCTACACTTTACTTACTCCTTTTGATTTCATTTGCTTTTCTTTTTTTCTTTTTCTTTTCTCCCCCCCACCCCCCACCTCTTTTAACAGCAAAACAACATAACTTAATTCTTTAACAGTGTATTAGTCTGTTTTTATGCTGCTGATAAAGACATACCCGAGACTGGAAAGAAAAGGAGGTTAATTTGACTTACAGTTCCACGTGGCTGGGGAGGTCTCATAATCATGGCAGAGGGTGAAAAGACACTTCTTACATGGCAGCAGCAAGAGAGAACAAGGAAGAAGCAA
Organism: Rhinopithecus bieti; assembly: GCF_001698545.2. Classification (NCBI taxonomy): domain Eukaryota; kingdom Metazoa; phylum Chordata; class Mammalia; order Primates; family Cercopithecidae; genus Rhinopithecus; species Rhinopithecus bieti. The sequence continues at coordinate 592,421 of NW_016804856.1, forward strand.
AAGTGGAAACCCCTGATAAACCCATTAGATCTTCCGAGACTTATTCACTATCACAAGAATAGCATGAGAAAGACCGGCAACCATGATTCAATCACCCCCTGCTAGGTCCCATCCACAACAAGTGGGAATTCTGGGAGATGCAATTCAAGATGAGATTTGGATGGGGACACAGCCAAACCATGTTGTTCCACCCCTGGTCCCATCAAATCTCATGTCCTCACATTTCAAAACCAATCATGCCTTCCCAACATTCCCCCAAAGTCTTAACTCATTTCAGCATTAACCTAAAAGTTCACAGTCCAAAGTCTCATCTAAGACAAGGCAAGTCGCTTCTGCCTATGAGCCTGTAAAGTCAAAAGAAACCTAGTTACTTCCTAGATACAATGAGGGTACGGGTATTGGGTAAATACAGCCATTCCAAATGGGAGAAATTGGCCAAAATAAAGGGGTTGCAGGGCCCACGCAAGTCCACAATCCAGTGGGACAGTCTAATTTTAAATCTCCAAAATAATCACCATTGACTCCAGGTCTCACATCCAGGTCACGGTGATACAACAGGTGGGTTCCCATGGTCTTGGACAGCTCTGGCCTTGTGGCTTTGCATGGTACAGCCTCCCTCCTGGCTGCTTTCACAGGCTGGCATTGTCTGTGGCTTTTCCAGGTGCACGGTGCAAGCTGTCAGTGGATCTATCATTCTGGGGTCTGATGGATGGTGGGCTTCTTCTCACAGCTCCGCTACGCAATGACCCAGTAGGGACTCTGTGTGGGGGCTCTGATCCCACATTTCCCTTCCACACTGCCCTAGCAGAGGTTCTCCATGAAAGCCCCACCCTGCAGCAAATTTTACCTGGGCATCCAGGCGTTTCCATACATCTTCTGAAATCTAGGCGGAGGTTACCAAACATCAGTTCTTGACTTCTGTGTTCCTGTAGGCTCAACATCACATGCAAGCTGCCAAGGTTTTAGGCTTCCACCCTCTGAAGCCACAGCCTGAACTGTACGTTGGCCCCTTTCAGCCATGGCTAGAGCAGCTGGGACATAGGGCACCAAGTCCCTGGGCTGCATACAGCACAGGATCCCTGGGCCTTGTCCATAAAATCATTTTCTCCTCCTGGGCCTCTGGGCCTGTGATGGGAAGGGCTGCCGTGAAGGTCTCTGACATGGCCTGGAGACATTTTCCCCATAATCTTGGGGATTAACATTAGGCTCCTTGCTATTTATGCAAATTTCTGCAGCCAGCTTGAATTTCTCCCCAGAAAAATGGGTTTTTCTTTTCTATCACATAGTTAGAATGCAAATTTTTCAAATGTTTATGCCCTGCTTCCCTTATAAAACTGAAGGCATTTAACAGTACCCAAGTCTCCTCTTGAATGTTTTGCTGCTTAGAAATTCCTTCCACCAGATACCCTGAATCATCTCCCTGAAGTTCAAATTTCCACAAATCTCTAGGGCAGGGGCAAAATGCTGCCAGTTTCTTTGCTAAAACATAACAAGAGTCTCCTTTACTCTAGTTCCCAAGAGGTTCCTCATCTCCATCTGAGACCACCTCAGCCTGAACCTTATTTTTCATATCACTACCAGCATTTTGGTCAAAACATTCAACAAGTCTCTGGGAAGTTCTAAACTTTCCCACTTTTCCTGTCTTCTTCTGAGCCCTCCAAACCATTCCAACCTCTGTCTGTTACCCAGTTCCAAAGTCAGTTCCACATTTTGGGCTATCTTTTCAGCAGCACCCCAATCTACTGGTACCAATTTACTGTATTATTTCATTTTTACAATGCTGATACAGACATACCTGAAACTGGGAACAGAAAGAGGTTTAATTGGACTTACAGTTCCACATGGCTGGGGAGGTCTTATAATCATGGCAGAGGGTGAAAAGCACTTCTTACATGGAGGCAGCAAGAGAGAATGAGGAAGAAGCAAAAGCAGAAACGCCTGATAAACCCATCAGATCTCGTGACGCTTATTCACCATCACAAGAATATCACAAGAAAGACCTACTCCCATGATTCAATTACTTCCCCCTAGGTCCTTCCCACAACACTTGGGAATTCTGGGAGGTACAATTAAAGTTCAGATTTGGATGGGGACACAGTCAAACCATATCACACAGTTATGGAAGCCAGACATCAGAAATCAGCATTTCCCCAGGGCTGGTCCTTCAGCAAGCTCTGGAAGGATAATCTGTCCCATGCCTCTCTTCCAGCTTCTGGTGCTGTCACTGTCCTTGGTGTTCCTTGACTTATAGGTGCATCATTCCAATCTCTGCCTCCATCATCAAATGGTGTTATCTTCTGTGTCTTCACCTCTTTCTTTTTAATTTTTTTTTAATTTTTAATTTTGTCAGTACATAATAGATATATATATTTATGAGGTACATGAAATATGTTGATACAGGCATACAGTGTATAATAATCACATCATGCTAAATGTGATATCCATTAACCTCAAACATTTAACCCTTTCTTCTGTTACAATCTTTAGTTACTTTAAATGTACAATTAAATTATTGACTATAGTCACCCTGTTGTTCTATCAAATAGCAGATCTTATCCATTATTTCTACTTTTTGTACCCATTAGACATCTCCACTTCCCTCCCAACCTCCCACTACCCTTCCCAGACTCTGGTAACCATAATTCTACTCTGTAGTTTCATGACTTCATTTGTTTTGATTTCTAACTCTCAAACTTAAGTGAGAACACGTGAAGTTTGTTTTTCTGTGCCTGACATTTCACTTAACTTAATGACCTCCAGTTCCATTCCTGTTGTTGCAAATGGCATCATCTCACTCTTTTTTATGGCTGAATAGTACTGCATTGTGTATATGTACCACATTTTCTTTATCCATTTGTGTCTGCTGATGAACATATAGGTTGCTTCCCAATCTTGGCTATTTGAATAGTAATGCAATAAACATGGGAGGGCAGATATCTCCTCCATATCCCAATTACTTTTGGGTATACACCTAGCAGTGGGTATTTCTATTGTTAGTTTTAGAGAAACTTCCACAGTGTTCTCCATAATGGTCGTACTACTTTACATTCCCACCAACAGTTTAGGATGGTTCCCTTTTCTCCACATCCTTACTAGTATTTGTGATTACTTGTCTTTTAGACAAACGTCATTTAACTTGTGTGAGATAATATCTCAATCTCATTGCAGCTTTCATTCATATTTATCTCATAATTGATGCATTTATATGCTCTCTTTTGAGAAATGTTTATTCATATCTTTTACCCATTTTTAAAAATTGGATTATTGAACATTTTCTTACAGAGTTGTTTGAGCTATTTATATATTTTAGTTATTAATCATTTGTCAGATGGTTAGTTTGCAAATATTTTTCTTTTTTTCATTCTGTGGGTTGACTCTTCACTTTGTTGATTGTTTCCTTTGCTGTACAGAACCATTTAACTTCACATAATATCATTTGTCCATTTTTGCTTTGGTTGCCTTTATTTCTGGAGTATTACTCAAGAAATCTTTGCCCAGACCAATGTCCCGGAGGGCTTCCCCAATGTTTTCTTGTAGTAGTTTCATAGTTTGAGGTCTTAGGTTTAAGTCTTCAATCCATTTTCATTTGGTATTTGTATATTGTGAAAGACAGGAATCTAGTTTGAGGCTTCTGCCTGAGGATAGCCAGTTTTCCCAGCACCATTTATTGATGAGACAGTTTCTCCCCAATGTACATTCTTGGCAGCTGTGTTATCAAGGAGTTTGCTGTAGGTGTATGGATTTGTTTCTGAGTTGTCTATTTTGTTCTGTTGGTCTATGTGTCTGTTTTGATGTGAGCAACATGCTGTTTTGGTTACTATAGCTCTGTAGTATAATTTGAAGTCAGGTAACATGATTCCTCCAGTTATATCTTTTCGCTCAGGATAGCTTTGGCTATTCTGAGTCTTTTGTGGTTCTGAGCCTTCTGCGATTCCTAAATTTCAGGATTTTTTTCTATTTCTATGAATATTGTCAGGCTATTTTGGCAGAGATTGCATTGAATCTGTAGATTGCTTTGGAAAGTATAGATATTTGGACAATATCGATTCTTCCAATCCATGAACATGGAATATCTTTCCATTTGTTAGGGTCATCTTCAGTTTATTTCATCAATGTTTTATAGTTTTCATTGTAGAGACCTTTCACTTCCTTGATTATTTTAATTCCTAGGCATTTAATTTTATTTGTAGCTATTATAACTGGAATTACTTTTTTATTTCCTTTTCAGATTGTTTGCTGTTGGCATATAGAAATGCTAATTATATTTGTAAGTTGATTTTGTATCCTGCAACTTTACTGAATTTGTTTATTAGCTTTAATAGTTTTGGGTAGACTCTTTGGTTTTTTTCAAATATAAGATCATATACTATGCAAACAAGGATAACTTAACTCCTTCTCTTCCAATTTGGATGCCATTTCTTTCTCTTTTCTGATTGCTCTAGATAGGACTTCCAGTACTATGTTGAATGACAGTGGTGAAAGTGGGCATCCTTGTCATGTTTCAGATCTTAGAGAAAAGACTTTCAGTTATTCCCCATTCAGTATGATGTTACCTGTTTGTTTGCTGTATATGGCTTTTACTATGTTGAGGTACATTCTTTCTACACCCAGTTATTTTATGGTTTTTATAATAAAAGGATGTTGAATTTTATCAAATGCTTTTTTCAGCATCAATTGAAAGATCATATAGCCTTTGTCCTTCATTCTGTTTAGATGATGCTTCAAATTGATTGATTTGCATACATTGAACTATCCTTGCATCCCCAAGATAAATCCCACTTGGTGATGATGAATGATCTTTCTAACGTATTGTTGAATGTATTGTTTGCTAGTATTTGTTGGGGATTTTGACATCAATGTTGATCCGGGATATTGGCCTGTAGTTTTCTTTTTGTTAAACTATATATCTTTGCCTGATTTTGGTATCAGGGTAATACTGGCATCACAGAATGAGAATGAGAGCATTCTCTCCTCCTCTATTTTGCAAATATAGTTGGAGTAGGATCAATATCAGGTCTTCTTTAAATGTTCTGTAAAGTGCAGTAATGAAACCATTGAGTTGAGGACTTCACTTTCCTGGGAGACCTTTTATTATGGCCTTGATCTGATTACTTAGTCTATTCAAGTTTTGGATTCCTTCATATTTCAATCTTAATAAGTTGTATGTGTCTAAGAATTTATTCACTTCTTCTAGGTTTTCCAATTTATAGGCTTATAGTTATATAGTTCCTAATATTAGCCTCTGATGATGTTTTGAATTTTGTAGTATCAGTTGTATTGTCTTCCTTTTTCATCTCTGAATTTATTTATTTGGATTTTTTTTTTTTTTTTTTTTAGTTAGTCTGGCTAAAGGTTTGCCAATTTTATTTATCTTTTCAAAGAACTAACTTTTGATTCATCAATTTTGTATGATTTAATTAATTTTTAAATTTTTTATTTTAATTTTTGTGGGTACATAGTCAATGCATATATTTATATGTTAAATGAGATACTATTAGGTCCATGGTCTGTCATGAAGATTAAGTCTGATGTTTCTTTATAAATTTCCTGACTGGATGACCTGTCCAAAACTGAAAATGGGTTGTTGAAATCTCCAGCTATTATTGTATTGGGGTCTATATCTCTCTTTAGTTCTAATAATATTTGTTTTCCATATCGGGGTGCTTCAGTATTCAGTGCATATATATTTACAGTTGATATATCATATTGATGAATTGTCCCTTTTATCATTATCTAATGATCTTCTTTGACTCATTTTATAGCTTTTGTCTTGAAATCTACTTTCTCTGATGTAAGTATAGCTACTGTTCCTTTTTGGTTTCCGTTAGCATTAAACATCTTTTCTATCCCTTTATTTCAGTCTATGTGTTTAATTATAGGTGAAGTGTATTTCTTGTGGGTAACAGATCATTAGGTCTTGTTTTTTTTCCATTCATTTACTCTATGTCTTTTGATTGGAGAGTTTAATTAATCTACATTCAATGTTATTATCCTAAGTAAGGATTTACTCCTGCCATTTTGTTATTAGTTTTCTGTTTTCTTTTCTTTTCTTTTCTTTTTTTTTTTTTGTGATCCTCTCTCCCTCCCTCCCTCTCAAATCTACCTGGTTCTCTATTCTCCTGCAGCTGAGCTGACACCCAACCCACAAGACAAGGTCTTTCCCTCCCATTTCCAAAAGCAGAGGAGTCTCTCCCCATGGCCACCACCAGCACAGGCCCTTGGGGCAGGTTGTCCGAGCTACTTGGGAGGTTGAGGTGGAAGGATCACTTGAGCCCAGGCCTAGGAGGCAGAAGTTGCAGTGAGAGGTGATTGTGCCACTGCACTCCAGCCTAGGTAACAGAGAAAGACCCTCAAAAAAAAAAATAAAAAATAAAAAAAAAAGACTCTGCCCAGTGCCTTACCCCACTACCCCACTGTGGTAGTATCTAAGTTGCAAGACAAAGTCCTCTTTACTCTTCCCTCTCCTTTGGCAGAAAAAAGAAAGGAGTCTCTTTCAGAACTGCAACATCTTTGGCCACCCCAGCTTGGTGTCTCACTAGTTTACGTGTCCCCCAGGTACACTTGCTCTGAGCCCGGAACAGCTCTAGGACTTGCCCAGGAGTTGCAGTCTTTGTGGCCTAGACTGCCTTTCAATTTTATTTAGAATCCCAGAGTATTAGCCTGTGGTGGTGAGTTTTGCCAGAACTCAGGTTCCTACTGCTGGGATGGGCGATTCACCTCTGGGTAGGGCTGTTCTAAATACTGCTTCTGTGGGCACCTGCCAATTTCTGTCTGGTGTTGCTTTCCACTATAACAGAAAAGGACTAAGCTCTAATGCAACGTCCCACAATCACTGTGCTCTCCCTCCCCTATGCATACAAGATTTTGTTTCCATGCCCCACAGCTGCTGCCATAAGACAGGGGAGGGTTGGCATGGACAATTCAAGATTGTCTTTCCTTCTCTCTTCAGTGGCCTTTTCAGTAACACGAACTTAAAACCAGGTACTATAATTGCTCGTCTGATTTTTGCTTCTTATGAAGGGCTCCTTTTTGTGTGTAAATAGGTGTTATATTTGGTGGTTCTGCAAGGAGGATGATTCAGTGGAGGCTTTTGTTTGGTTATCTTTTTCCATCTCCCTCCTTCATTTGCTTTTTTAATGGCCAATGAGGAGCAGAGGTATAAGACTAGGAACAGAGAGAGTCCACATGGCCATTGTGAGTTTAGAACTTTGTTCCTATAAGGTGGCATCTATGTAAAGTTCGTTCATCAAAAAGTCTTATCTCTGGATACTTGGGAGAATGACGGAGCAAACCTTCCCAGAAAAGTAAGCATTGTCCACACAGAAATGGTAAAATTGGCCTTTTGGCATGGGGCTGTCTTTTGACACTCTACATAATGCAGTCACCATATGAGAAGCTATGTATTTTGAAGTTCATAGTTTTTGATACATTTTGACTAAAATATGTTACAACATTGGAGCAGAAGAATGGCAGGAGAACACAACTTCACCTGATTTTGTGAGAAGCTAGATGGTGTTGCAATTCCTAAGAGAAAATGACAGAAAAGATACCTGCACTTCTATAGCAACTCACAAGGAGGACCACATTTCTAATTTAGACAACTTAATGACTTGTTACAGCAAGGTCTTATGTGTGTATGTGGGAATATATGTGTGTGTGTGTGTGTGTGTGTGTGTGTGTGTGTGTGTGTGTGTGTGTGACAGAGAGAGAGAGAGAGGAAGGAAGAGAGACAGAGAGAGAGAAAGAGAGATAGAGAGAGAGAGGGCAAATGTGTTTCTCAGATCATGTAACTAGTTTGGTTTTCTTTTTTGTGTTTTTGTTTTGATTTGGAACTCAAAGCCAATTTGGTTTCACACTATTAGTTTAGTGTTTGTCTTGACTTCATTTTGTTTTAATTATCTGTTTATATTTTATGTGTCTGCAAGCCACTTCAAAAAGATTCTGAAATGAAGCAGAAGGAAAAATAAATAAATGCAAACTGACACATGAAATAATCTCTAAAACAACCCTTGACTTTCATTGAAACAACATATCCACTTTGCATATCAGCATATCAGGCATGGAGAGGTAAAGCAATTTGTATAAACTAAAGCACTAAATAAATAACTGCTCTGAAACTCTGAACTTAAGATCCCAACACCTACTTAAACCAGTGTGCTTTCTAGCATCCCATTTGGCTTTGCCACAACAATTTATTTTACTAACAACACAATTTACCAGATAAATGGATTATAGTATTACTTGCTATGACATCTAATCTGAATTTGTAGTATTTGGAAAATGATGCAATGTGGAATGGGAAGCACAAAGGGCAAGCAAAGTAAATCCGGCTAAATTTAGGAATAGAAGTTTGTTGTTTGTTTCTTTGTTTATTTTTAATACTGTGTTATGAGTGAGAAAAAAATGAGGTAAATTGCTGTATATACCCTCAGGAGCTATATTCTTACAAGTTTTACAGTATGTAAATGAGCTACAAAGGGAGGACAGTCACAGTAAGCTCATCTAGTCAGTTTTGGGTGTCCCTCTGATCTGTTAACATTAATTCCTGTTTTGAAGAGACATTGAGAAATGAGCATTGATAATGCAAGAAGGTTCTATTAAGCCTTTTTAACAGAAAACCTCCACCAACTGGATTCTGAAGCCAGATTCTCTCATCCTGGTAGCAGTCGGCAGAGTTCCTGGCATTCCTTTACCTATCATTGTTCAGGCTGACATTTTCCTGTACATTTTTTTCTTTCTGAATACTAAGTTTTCCTCTGAATTTTTTTTCACAGAAAAAGGAAAACAGTGTGGCAATTCCTCAAGGATCTAGAACTGGAAATACCATTTGACCCAGCCATCCCATTACTGGGTATATACCCAAAGGATTGTAAATCATGCTGCTACAAAGACATACGCACATGTATGTTTACTGTGGCACTATTCACAATAGCAAAGGCTTGGAACCAACCCAAATGTTCATCAGTGATAGACTGGATTAAGAAAATGTGGCACATATACACCATGGAATACTACGCCAGACCATAAAAAAGGGATGAGATTCATATCCTTTGTAGGGACATGGATGAAGCTTGGAAACCATCATTCTCAGCCAAACTATCAACAAGGACAGAAAACCAGACCCCGCATGTTTCACTCCCATAGGTGGGAATGAACAATGAGAACACTTGGACACGGGGTGGGGAACATCACACACTGGGGCCTGTCGTGGGGTGGGGGGTGAGGGGAGGGATAGCATTAGGAGATATACCAAATGTAAATGACGAGTTAATGGGTGCAGCACACCACCATGGCACATGTATACATATGTAACAAAACTGCACTTTTTGCACATGTACCCTAGAACTTAAAGTATAATAATAATAATAATAGAAAAGGAAAACAGAAGTGTGGAAAAATCAAGATCCAGAATCAAGGCATAACTATCAGAATGCCTTGGAAGTTAATTTTGATGGGCTTTCTTATAGGTCAGCTTGAGATAAGGTTTGGTAGTTCCTATTATAAATATATTTTAAACCTGGCTAAATCCTTAGACAGCAGCATTCTCCTTGAAGAAAGTGAGTGGGAGTCTAAGTACACAGGTGGTTCAAACAATAAATCCACTCAGAAGGAATCTTGGCCTTCAGAAGCCATGCAATAGCCCCCCAAGCCCCTCCAGATCAACAAACCGATTTTCCAAGGGAGAAAGACTATAATCCCTTATTGGAAAGACCATCTTTAAGCCCATATCTATTTCTTCAGCTAGGTATGTAAACGATCCCTGAATGATATGATTCACTTTCTATCTTATTTCAAGTCTTCAGAAAGAGCAAATGAAACTTTTTATTGATAAAATCTTTTCTTTAAAGGATATATACTTTACAGAAATTTTTACATTTATCTATGTTATATCATACAAATTACAAATTAATCTTTCCAGATTATCTCTAAGGATATTTGAACAGTTGCACAAATAACAATTATAGCTATGATTAATGTAAAATAAATGTATGGCATAAAAGTTAATTGTAATGGAAGAATATATCAACTATTGCTGACTTTTCACTTTTTACATTATATCGATAGTATAAATTGTTAGCATTTTTATTTATTCTTATAGTCTCACACATCTCATAACATAGCAAGTAATCAAAAGCAGCAACTTGGCCGGGCGCGGTGGCTCAAGCCTGTAATCCCAGCACTTTGGGAGGCCGAGACGAGCGGATCACGAGGTCAGGAGATCGAGACCATCCTGGCTAACAAGGTGAAACCCCGAATCTACTAAAAAAAAAATACAAAAAACTAGCCGGGCGAGTTGGCCGGCGCCTGTAGTCCCAGCTACTCGGGAGGCTGAGGCAGGAGAATGGCGTAAACCCAGGAGGCGGAGCTTGCAGTGAGCTGAGATCCGGCCACTGCACTCCAGCACGGGCGGCAGAGCGAGACTCCGTCTCAAAAAAAAAAAAAAAAAAAAAAAAAAAAAAAAGCAGCAACTTTATGAACCCAGATTTAATTATTTCCTGTACTTCAGGTAAGCCTAACAGCCAGCAAGTTACTTACAGAGAAAAGCTCTTTAGTTTTTGTTTTGTATGCAGTTCCTGGTTTGGGATGTCATGATTTAACAAATTAATGTATTCCTTTCTATCAAAAAGATTTGAGTAGGACAGAGCCCATTGAGAGGGCTAGAGGTTAGACTGATGAGTGGCGAATTGCAGAGAGAAAAGCTAAAACGTTTTCATTTTCTCTAAATTAGGATCCTCAAAAGGCAGGTTACTTTTTTGAAGGCATATGGATTTTTAATACCTTAAATTCATAATCAAATACAAATGAATTCTGAAGTTCCATGCATCATATTTTCATGAATAACTTCATTCCACCTTCACATTTCATTCTTTAAAAAAAAATAAAATAGAGGTGGAGTCTCACTATATTGCTCAGGTTGGTCTCAAACTTCTGTGCTCAGGCAATCCATCTGTCTGAGCCTCCTATAGTATTGGGTTACAGGTTTGAGCCACTGCACCCAGCCAACATTTCACTCCTAACTAAGGTATATGGCAGGGAGATAAGAAATTATGTGTTGTTGCTCTCTACAATGAACAGGGCAATGTCATTTTCCCATAGCAGATTAAACATCTATCCATACTTGCAACAGACAGCTCATCAGAATTTCAGAGGGCACTGACCATATTTGAGTATAATGTATAACTTCAAGTTGAAGATGCTGAAGTAAGACTGTCTTTGCCTGAATCTTCTTTCTGAAACTAATCAACAAGAATATAAATGCAGGAAACAAAACTCCATCTTTGCTGAAACTAAAAAAAAACAGCCAAAACCCTGAACCACAATCAGGAAAACAAAAGGCAGCAAAAAATGTTGCAGGGAAGAAGTAAAGAGTGAACCCACTCCAATGTATCTCTCAGGTAACTTTATACTCTTTAGTTTCAAACCAGTGCCCCTGGCCTAGAAAGACAAGATCTAGGCGTGTGGGCAGGAGTGCAATAGATTCCAGAGTCATTTATCAAAGGGTAGCAGGGAGGTTGGGGCCATGTGAGAAAGAGCTTCATGGCATTTCTAATACAACTCAGGCTTCTGGTCTGACACATGGAAGAGCAAAAGTCACCTCAGCAGCTGTGTTTTTGATATATTAGAGAAAAGAAAGTGCAATGTCCAGAACTGGTGATATGCAGTGTTAGAAATGCAAAGCATATTAGCCCAGCAGATCTGCTAGCCAAGAGCAGAGGTGGTCTCCTTGCAGAGTGGAGGTCTTGATATAGGCCTAGCCCCAGGATCCACCAGCTAATAGGCCACTAGCTCATATCCCCTCATTGTTCTTCAAGAAATTGCTGGGACCAGGAAATGAAATAATCCCTAAACAATGACTGATATTCAGAAGGAAATCTGCTTTTAACCCAAATCAAAGCAATAAACAAAGCTACAAGAAAAATATGAGAAAACTTAAAAAGCAATTGAAGAATCCATAACAGAAAAATTATGCTGTAAAGCAGACAAACTATAAACAGATTCCTTAAGAAACTAAATTACAGATGTTGTGACCTCTCTCATCTAAGAACTCTTAAAAAAAAAAAAAAAGAAAAGAAAACATGCAAGGGCTCCAAAGGGAAACACAAGAGATGAAATTTGAGCTGGAAGAGTCAGGGTAAAAATGAAAAGGAAAAAAAGATAATAGAAGCATATATCATGTTTATGTGAGTTTGGGGTGTAACTTAGTACTTTAATAAGTCATGTAGACTACTTGCATTTGCATTTAGGATAAATTTTTTTCTAGGATAATTGAAAAAAAATACACATAATTATTTCTTATATAAATAAGAGAACAAGGAAGCACCACACATTATTTGCATATATTTTGTCTAACTATAAACTCCACAAAAAGAAGATGATCAACTACTTCAAATATTTCAGTGATATAAATTCAAGCCAATTCAGGAAAACAGTGTTGGTCTATCATGACAAATCAAATCGCCCACACCCTCTGTGAGGTTCAGCAAAGCCTCCCTATCAAAATGCAGTGAATATATGGAAAGTATTTAAAATAATGTCTCCTCATTTTAGCAAACCTAACACCCAAACACATCTTGAAGTCCCATTGTGTAAGGTCATAGTTTAATGTGTTCTGAAAATGATAAAAAATACTTTCTGACAAAAAAACTTTCTCCTACAATTCTCCTCTAATAGTGTATGTCAAATATTTTAAGAATTGATATTATATAAATAAATATGTTCCATAGTTTTAAATGCTTGGATTTTTTTAAAACTCATATATTTTCAATTATACTAGGTAGTAACTTAGTTTGAGGGAAAAAAAATACTTACATTCAATTGACCAAAACTTAAAGGCTTGGGGTCTGACCCAGATTCTTCAAAGCAAAATCTTGAACTCTATTTTATAAACAGTATATTCACATGTCCTGCTGAATTCAGTCATGATCCTAGTACTTTCTTGCTTAAGTGACTCATCAGATTGGAGTTAGTGGCCATCCATAAATATATTCTTCCAGCCCGTCTCAGAACTGAACAGATGGAGTATCCACAAATAAACCCAGCAAAACTAACTCAAAATGTAAAGGCTGAAGAAACATTGAGTTGAAATTTTATCCTAAAGAATTTCAACTTGGCTGCAATCCTCTAGATTTCTGATCCTTCACAAAAAGTTATTTTTTTAAGTTGCTTTGTTGTATAATTTTGAATTTAGCTCAACTCATCACAGTGGAACCATCAAACTACCTTAAATCACTTATATTTTAGATTTTTTATAGAAAATCATATATACACACATGAAATTCTAAGCATAGTACTATTATTCTGTTAATAATAGCCCATTTTTCTGAATTACAACAACAATGTTCTACAGTTAGGAGACCATAAAGTTTAAGTAACTATTCTTACAGGGTTATTAGCCTTGCGCTGATCCACACACACACTTTTGCTGGTGTAAACTTTGAGCTTTATATAGTAAGAATTACGTGGAGCACAGCATTGGGAACCTCAAGACACTGACATGATGCCATGTGACTTTGGGTATGATATAGACTGAAAAATGGACCAGAGTTGCACAGAATGTTATGAAAGAGTTTACCATTTAGACTAAGTTTGCATGTTATTTTTCTTTGCATAACACAATTATGTTGATTTATAAACAGAAGTTGGTTTCCAGATTATCAGATTCATGTTTCATTCATTTAAAAATTTTTATTAATTACTCATATATATAAGCATGGTGCTTGATGCTGTGGACACTGCAGAGAGCAAAGAAAAAAAAATACCCTTCCTGTACAGAGCTTACACTTTATAACAAAGGAAAACATTTTCCTCTTGACTTGATTATCATAGCAAACAAACTGACATTTTAATTTCCATCATTTTATCTTTTCTCATTCCAGAAAATATATTTGCTTAGATTATTTTGAGTGTAATCATTATGAATGTTTTCCCAGTAACAGAGGGTTAAATTATTTGTAAGAATTGCCCTTAGTGGTGATTGTTAAGAAAATCGCAATTTTTTTCTATTTTAAACATATTTGCAAAATATTAATGAATTTCATTGTTTTAGAATGTTAAATTATATGTAGCTAATTGATATACTGATCTCAGTAAAACAGGAGGATAATGAGGATTCTAAGTTCAAATACTTCATTCTTTAATGTAAGAATACTTACCTAGTTGAAATAATAAGGAAATTGATTTTCTTTTTAACTGCTTGATAATATGAACAGTGAAATAACATTTTAGTTCAATGATTAGATTTTCAAATTTTAAACTTGACCAAAGCCACAAACTGAAGGACTCGATATATTGTGTTGCTCTGATACCAAAAGGCTTTTATATTACCAAGAATAGTATACAATTAAAGAACTATAATATCTGTAATATCTTCTCTCCTAGTCACATAAATTTTTCCTGTTATTTTATATATAATACATTAAGATTCTTTTAATAAAAAACGCTTGTTCTATCTTGGATGAAGTAATCTGTGTTATTTAAAAATAACTTTATAAAATAATTCACCATGAAAAGTTACATGTATGAAATGAAATCAGGAAACACTAAGGTATTTTGAAGTTGTCAATTGTATACATATGATCTTTCCTATAAAGAAAGGATGTGGCTATTTTGGTTTAAAATCATGAGCCTTTGGAAGAAATCGGTCTTTTAAAAAGTCTTCCTGCTACAGGCTTGTCTTAAATGGGCTGATTGTATTTCTGAGCACACTGCTGGTTATAGCACACAGAAAAGTACACAGTGGGCAGATGCTAACATGTCAAAATGGGAGTATCATCCACACAGAAATTTCAGATCGCCAGGCAGGCTGAAGCAAATGTGCTCTTCCTTTAGAACAAACATGCTTCTTATTCAGACAGAACAGATAGTGTTCTCCAAACTTATTTTCCAGAGATATAAATGAATTCACGTAATATTTCTACTTCTGTCCACCCACTCTTTTTTATTTTTAACCAATATTGCACAGTTGCAAATATGGCCAAAGTGGAGACTGAATTTGTGACCATGAGAAAGACAAGTAAAAGTCTCACATAGAATTTGAACCCTTAATTGATCGTACTAGTATCACACTCCAACTAATCTAATAACAATGATGCAATGAAAAAATTAAACAAGATAAATTGAAAATAAAATACAAAATGCATGCTGTTATAATTAAGACAGTAACATATCACCTTTGTTGATATGATTTATTGAGAAGATACTTCACTATATCTTTAATTTTGGACTTTGGGTCTAGAGGCAAATTAATGTGGGAAACTCAGAAACGAGTCTGACATGAATCCTCTTACTATGGAAATTAAGAGTATAGTCCAGGAGGTGAAATGACTAGTCAAATAATTATGAAGCAGAGAAGATGATAAGTGTCTTTACTGAGACTATGGTATACTTTTTTAAATAAATAGAGACAAATCAACACTATACCTTTCTCAGGTTTATAGAAGCACAATTGTTTTTAAGAATTGTGTTAGATTTAAACATCTTATTTAATAATAATTTCTGAATGTCTTTATACACAAGTATGCTTATGTCAACAATCTTAGGAGTTTTATATTGATTTTGTCTAATCCTACTAGATTATTCATGCTTTGGATACAAAGTTCAATTCAGAATGTACGGTTAAAAATGTGTATAGATAATTAAAATGAATTAGTCTTGTTTAAACTCCTTAATATTGGAACTTAAAAGAAAAAGGTAGCTGTTAAGTTGAGACTTAGTCATTACACATGATACTATTAACAGTGTCATCATTAAGTCTGCATGTCCATTTGGGTTCCGGTCATTGAAGTGTGAGTCAAAAGAGTTACATATTGTGAAAGTACAAATTTAGGAGTGATCTGAAACAGAGTTTGCCACTCTAATGAAGGATGGATGAAAATACTATTTGAGGCAGAGGATGTAATTCAAGATACAACTATATTCCCCAAACTTTGGGGGCACAACTTATTTTTCATTTCATTTGACTTCCTGGAGAATCTAATCCCTTTGACTATTTCCTTCTTAAAACTATTCCCACCTTGACTTCCAGGTGTCCACTCCATTCTGGCTTTCTTACTACCTCTCCTGGCAACCTCAGATGATGAGTTTCCTAAGGTTCCACACTCGATCATCGTCTTTTCTCAGTCACAAGCTCTCTCTCAGAGTTCTCATTCACTACCCCTTGTTCAAAACTAGCTAAGTCAAATGACTCTGAAACCTTAACCAAACAGACTTCTATATCTCATAGGCAGAAAACAACTGTTCTGAGAAATCTGATAAATACAACTCAGTCTTCTCTTTTAAGCTCTACACTCCTTTTCTTAACTGCTGAAAGACTTTTACACCTAACAAGTTCACAAAAATCTGGAATACTTCAAATTCAGCATGTCCAAAACCATTAAAATCAGCCTCTCTCTCTCTCTTTTTTTGAATCTTCTCCACCTTTGCATTCACCATTTTCCTGATGCCTAAGTGAGCAGCCTTGGGCTCTTCTTTGACTTCTTTTCTGTTTTTTGCGCTCATATTTAGTTCATCACCATGTTTTCTATTGTGTCTCTATAGCTTTGTCAAATGTGCCCCTTCTTGTATTCCTTTCCATGCCATAATGCAGCACTCTGCCATCTTTCACACAGATTATTGCTGCAGTAGTTTCCCACTTTGTCTATATTTCCAGGATTGCCCTCTCAATCCACCTTCTATAATGCTATTAAAATCATCATTAAATGTAGGTTAGATCACATTATACCCATTTGTTTTAAGCATTCTTTTTTTTTTTTTTCCAGTTGTTCTGCCATAAAGTTTTTGATGACTTCCAAATTATTTAGCATGGTGTGTATGGCAGGTAGGGGTTCCCCAAAACTTCAAAACTAGGTGGCAGACCATGATTTTAGCACTGTCCCTTATTTCCCTCCCCACTCCCTGACTCATGCTCCAGAGCAAAGATTACCACCCTTGGCTCACTACAATCTTTCATCTTACATGCCTTTGTACAGATGGATAAAATGAATATAATCAAGTAGTAAGAGCCCATATTTTTATTACTAATTTTGTATCAACTTAGTTTCCTCTCTCATAACCTTGACCTCTGCTGCTGGATAATCAATTCCTGACATTTTCAGTTTCATGGTATTTTAAAATATATCATTACTGGCCAATTAGCACAAAAAATGCCAGTGAAATTAAGAAAAGTTCAGAAAAAGAATTTACTTTTCCCAATAGTAATATGCAAGTTATTTTAATCTAAACTGAAAAGCATTATTGCCAAATGTCTGAATGCAAATAATATATAGAAGAAAGAACTAGGACAGAAGTTCCAAGTTCTATATATTTCTTTTAGACAGTGAATTTGTTGGAACTGAGAGATCTTGGTTACAGAAAAAGTTGGTTCGCATTATAAATTCTATTTCTGAATATGAAACTTTGCTTACTTTGAAATTTTCTTCTTTTCTTCCCCTTGATCTAGCATTTTATTGTACATGTGACAGTAAAGGGTAAGGTATTTCCAGATCTGATACCATCAGAGATCTTAAAATGTCAAAAATAATACTTGATAATGGAGACCGTTAACGGTCCCTGATTATGGAAATACTTATGATTCATAAGAAATCAAGACATTTCTTAAAATGAGCCTCATATACCACTATTTTTTTGAAAGTGAAAACTTGGATGCTGCTTTTCACATCTGTTTTGATTGTAAAATCTTGGCTATTTATTGCTTCCCTTAAACAAAGTATATTTCTACTCACTGATAATTTAGTATACTTGGTATGTCTGAATAGCAGATATAGCTATTTATTTCACTCATTTTTATCATTATGTTCTATCTCGTATGAGATTATTTTATTTCCTCTTCTAATAATAGTAAATTCCATTTAGAGCATTTTCTATTTTAATCAAAGTGAAAATGGAGCTTCTGTTACATGATAGTCATTTTACATAAATGTGGGAAAATTAACAGCAATTAACCTGAATAATTTGATTTTAAGCAAACAGTTTTAAGTGTGTTTCAATTCAAAAGCAGATCCAAAGAAAAAAAAATTACCTGAAATTTCTAAATGTATTTGTAATTTTTTTTGTTTTACATTTATAAAAATTAGGACCTTGAGTAATAATATGGTTTTGTTAAAAGTATATTTAATAATTCAAAGTATTGCATTGGGAATCTAAGTAGTTTTATGTAACCCCTCATGCCACCTAATTCCTTCATTTTCTTGACTTCGTATCAGAAAATTCTCCACTTATTAATGCCAAAAACTCTTAGGACTTACTTTTGCATTGGTACTACAGCAATGATCTAATAACACAACAGTTATTTAAAAGTTATTTAGTTAAACATGGCCGGGTGTGGTGTCCCATGCCTGTATTCCCAACACTCTGGGAGGCCGAGGTGGGCGGATCACTTGAGGTCAGGAGTTCGAGATCAGCCTGGCCAATATGTTGAAACTCTGTCTCTACCAAAAAAAAAAAAAAAATTAGCTGGGCATGGTGGCGGGCACTTGTAATCCCAGTTACTGGGGAGGCTGAAGCAGGAGAATTCCTTGAACCCAGGAGGCAGAGGTTTCAGTGAGCCCAGATTGTGCCACTACACTCCAGCCTGGGCAACAGAGCAAGACACCAACACAGAAATAAAATTTAAAAAGTTAGTTAAACAGCTATTAAAAAAAAAACACTTGTTTGTTTTCTCTGAGATATGGGACACTTGAAACATTAGCTAACGGGATATTGTGCGACTCAAGGCAGCATATTTAACTGATGGAAAATTTAAAAAATTATAAGATAGCTAATCTCCTTCTCTGAAAATAAATATGCTAATTTATATTTCTGTCTCATAAACTCCAGTCATACACTGGGCATATGTAAAAGACTACTACCACCTCTATCCCTTGGTTGTGGAACTAAGGTCTATGTGATCTAAAACCCTTTTGATAATCACCCAGGTAGCAAGAATCAGAACCAAATCACTCATTTTATTTAATTCCTAATTTGATTCAATAGCTTATATTCCTAGGTTTTAATTAGTGTTGAGAGTCTCCTGGCTTCTAAGTGTCAAGAAAATATTAATCAACCACACTGTTTTACTCATTTCTTTGTTTATATGTATATTTGTACGTACGTGGAGTTTCCAGTTCAATTTTTTTTTTAATTTTGATATCCAACCTCTTCTCCCACATCCCCGACCAACCTTAATCATCAGCCTCAACACACTACCCTAAACACTTTTAGAAACCAGTGAACATTTTATTTTGGTGAGTAAATATTATAAATATTTGAGGCAGTGCTCTCTCAAAGCTATAGAATCACAACTAAAGGTTCTCAAATTTAAGCTTAGTTTTGAATGTCTAAATAACATTTTCTGTATGAACACATTTTGTCCTTTTTGGGGAAAAGTGCTAGAACATCTTCTTCAGAGGCAAAACGACTTACTGGCATATTGAGATTACATTCTACTTACTAAAATATGTTATCCAGACAGCACAGTATAATTATGGCAATAACCTTCTCAATCTATTGCACTTAGGCAGCCAAATTGAGGGAAAAAAAAAAAAAAAAAAAAAAGAGGCACCTGTATTATTTACTTTGTACCACATAACTCCAAGTTAAATACAGTGAAGTGTTTTTAGTTCCTAACAGACTTATCAATTCATAAAACAGTGAATGTCACTGTGGCTACTCAGTGTATACTATATGCGTTTTATACATTTTTAAGTGACTTGGTTCCAGCCCTAAGAGAGTAAATCCTAATGGTAAAGATGGATCCTAATCAAATGAACTCAAAATAAAGGGAAACTTGGATTTGTGCAAAGTGCTATGAAGGCCTGAAGGAAACCACGGGGAAAGTTCCACTGGACATGAGTGTAACAGCATGTGCAAAGGTCCTGTGATGAACAGGAGTGGGCTTTCAGTAACTGAAAGGCTACTGTGGCTCGGCCATAGAGAAAGGGGCTAGATTACCCAGGTCTTTTGGGCTACACGAACAAAGATGATGCACTACATTTGTGAAAATAGCCATTTCTGACAATCTTGTAGACATCATACCCTTAAAAGCCCAAACCATAACTATACAGCCACCTCCCCCCACGCCCCCTGCCCCCCCAAAAAACCTTGAAAATAAACATCCTTTTAAATCCTAAGCTCTCTTGGCACTTAACAAAGACTAGCTCCTCCACTTATAACACATTAGATCTCATCCTTTCTCATCTATTCTGGAGCAAAATCCCAGCAGTTCTCCTTTCTCTCTCCCATATTACCAGTTTTTCTCTCTCTTCAGATTTTTCTTTCTACAAACTGCTGTTATATTTACTATCTGAAAAAAAATCTCTTTAATCCCTGCTCCCCTACCTACCTATGACCCCATTGCTTATTTATTATTATTATTTTTGAAGAATCACTTCCTTTCTTCCCATTATCTCCTGAACCCACTCCATTGAGCCTTTCCTGCCCTTCATATTATGAATGGTTTTACAGTCAAATTACACTCTTCATCTTAATTGATACTATCAGCACCACTTAGGGCACTTGACAATTTTCATAACTTTCATAACACTCCATAATTTTCATAACTTCCAGGACACCACACTTAACATGTTGTTCTCCCAATTAATGGACTGTTCAATATCAATCTGCCGTTCTGGTTTTCTGTCATCTCTCAAATCTCACAATATAGAGCTCCCTAGGACTCAATCCCTGTAATTTATCTCTTTTATATTCTTACTCACTACCTTGGGGAGCTGATCAGGTGTCAACTCTTAAAATAAAATCAATATATTTATGCCACCCAAATTTATATCTCCAGTCCTGCCCTCCCCTGGAACTACCTTTCTGTTTGAAACTTATACTAGGATGTCTAATAGGCATCTCCAATCTAATATCTCAAAACTGACCACTCCACGTTCTGGCCATTCTAGTTTTTCTCAGTTCATATGAAATCTATCCTTGCAGTTGTTCAGGCCAAAAGCAATGTAGTCATTCTTGACTATTCTATTTCATATCCACATGCAATCCATTAACAACTCCTGTATTCTTTACCTTAAAAATACTTCCAGAGTCTGACCTGACCACTTCCTGCCACTTCCACTGCTATTGTTCTGATGAAAACCACCACCCTTTGTCATCTAGATTGCGATAATAGCCTCCTGGGGTGTCCCTACTTTATCTTTGACCAATTCCACTCTCTCTCAACACAACATCCAGATTGATATATTTAAAACATAAGTCAGATGACATCATTTCTCTTCTGGAAGCATTCCAAAGGCTTCCAGTTCCACTTGGAGTAAAAGCCAAATTTCTTCCAGTGCCTACATGGTACACCCTTGTTATAGCTCTGAGCTCCTGTCACCATGATCACTCTGCTCCAGCGAAGCAGACTCCCTTGCTTTTCTTTATCTATATCTATTCCCTAACACTTCAGGGCATTTGTTTTTACTGTTCCTAGCTTCCACAAAACTTCACTGGTCACACCTTCTTCAGTTCTTTCTTCTCAGTGAAGCCTTCCTTGAATTCCCATTTCAAGGTGTACTTCCCTTTTTTTCTTTGTTTAAATTATACTTTAAGTTCTAGGGTACATGTGCACAATGTGCAGGTTTGTTACATATGTATACATGTGCCATGTTGGTGTGCTTCTGCCCATACCCACACTCTCTATACCCTTTTCCTTATTTATTCCTCTGTAGCATTGATTCCCATTTGGCATACTAAATGCATTACTTATTCCTTTTAATTATTATCTTGCCCCTACTAAAATGGAAACTCTCTAAGAGCGGAGGTTTTGTCTGTTTCACTCACTTTTGTGTTCCTAGCACTTAGAATCATGTCTGACACCTATTCAAAAGGTATCTGTTGAATATATAAATAAATGCATGATTTATTCAAAAGAAATATTTCTGGCACAGAAAAATGGGGAGGAAACTGAACACCAGAGTGGATCGTTAGGTCCTAAGAAGTTATTGTAAAAAGTGGTTGTATTTGTCCATTCTCACACTGCTGTGAAGAACTGCTGAGACTAGGTAGTCTATCAAGGAAAAAGGTTTAATTGATTCACAGTTCTGCACGGCTGAGGAGGCCTCAGAAAACTTACAAACATTATGCAAAGCAAAGGGGTAGCAAGACACTTTCTTCACAAGGCAGCAGGAGGAAGAAGTGCTCAGTGAAAGGGCAAGAGCCCCATATAAAACCATCAGATCTCATGAGAACTCACTCACTATCACAAGAACAGCATGGGGGAAACCACTGCCGTGATTCAATTACCTCCACCTGGTCTCTCCCTTGACACGTGGGGATTATGGGGATTATAGGGATTACAATTCAAGATGAGATCTGGGTGGGGACACAAAGCCTAACCATATCAGTGTTCATCTAAAGTTCTGTTTCTTAATCTGTGGGTAGTGAAAAGAGGCATTTATTTTATTGTTTTACTTACACATGACACATATGCATATATGTATACATTCCCTTATATAGATACATGAAAATTCTGTTTATGTGTGAAACATTACATAACAAAAACTTTTAAGTGGTCTTGGGTACCTGTGAGATATCTAGCAAAAGCAAATGCCAATCCTCTCTTGAAGAACCTACCTACAATAAAGGCCATACAGAATTGTTACAGATGAAAATGTGCAAAAATATGCAAACACAGTGCACATGTACAAAACATTCAAGGAGAGAAGCAACCATGAGCATAATTTACGAAAAAAAAAATTAAAGTGAAAGTAGACCATAAGAGGTTCAGATTGGCAAAGCGCCATGGCTCATGCCTGTAATCCCAGCACTTCAGGAGGCAGGGGCGGGTTGATCACCTGACGTCAGGAATTCGAAATCAGCCTAACCATGGTGAAACTCCGTCTCTACTAAAAATAGAAAAAGAAAATTAGCTGGACGTGGTGGCATGCACCTGTAGTCCCAGCTACTCCTGAGGCTGACACAGGAGAATTTCTTTGAACCCGGGAGGCGGAGGTTTCATTGAGGGACATTGTGCCACTGCACTTCAGCCTGGGCAACAGAGCGAGACTCCATCTCAAAAAGAAAAAAGAGGTTCAGATTATAGATTTACTGGATGCACATTATAACATAAATATTTTAAATGATAAAATACATAAAATGAAAAATGTAAATATGTGAAAGCAACAAGATACTATAAAAAAAGATGAGACAGGTTGGGGGGAAAATTCCCAGAAGAGCAGATATAAATATTTTCCATGACTGTGGTGGTAGTTGCAGGATTATACATGTATACTTATAATATATAACACATATATAATATACAAGATATGATATATATGGCATGCTATACATATATATTACATATATAATATGTAGTGTGCTATAATTTATATATGTATAATCATGAAATACATAGATACATATTATATGTATAGGAGATATATAAATATCCAATGAATTGTACCCTTGAAATCACTGAAATTAATTTTATGTAAATATGTATTTATATGTAAATATATCTAAAACATTATATATTTATGTAAATTATACCTTAGTAAAGATAACTGTAACATATTTTATAGAAAGTAAAATGTAATCAAAATTTAAAATGCCATGGATGATACAAATAGTGGATTAGATCTGATATGAAGAGTACTGACCTAGTACTGACCTAAAAGACAAAACTACATCAAAATTCTTCACGAGATATAAAGAAATATAAATATAAATAAAAGTTTAGGAGACATGGCAAATAGAATAAGTCTCAGCTAGATCTAACATAAGTTTTATGGTCAGAAAATAGGTACAATCCACATGGGACATATTCAAAGTGAAAATAGATAAAATTTCCCAGAATTGATGAAAGACATGCCTCAGATTCAGGAAGCACTAACCAGACAAGAGTAAGCACATGAAAGACAAATATGAAGAATTCCACAGTCAGGCACGTAGCAGTAAATATTCAGCATACCAGGGCAATGTTAAAAGTTGTGGAAGAATAAATAAAATCTTAAGTTTTCAGAAAAAATAACAGAATGGAATACTTAACTGAATTCTTACTCAACAATGAGATAATTACTATGACATTTTTATACAAACCAGAGAAAGCTTACAGATATTCACCAATGACACTTTTAACTTGAAGGAAGAATTTTTATGCAAGAAGCAATGATTATTTAGCTTAATAAAGCTATTGAACTTCATTTATTGTTTTATAATATGATCCCCTTATTGTAAGCAGATGCTTTTCAAACATCTGCTAGCATCATCTAACAGAGTATATCATGCGTGAGTCGTTTTGCATCAAGATTGTTAGTCACTGACTTGATTATTAACCAAAATAGAACAGTTTTAAGACAAATCTTTACATGAACAACTGGAAAAAATACTCATGACAGAAAAAAGTCATTCCTATTTATCATGTTTTATGTCTGAAACATGAAGGAAGTAAAACATATTGTCTTCTGCATTATCTTAATAAGCATTTACATTGTTATAATAAATAATAGAATATTAGTATCTATTTATCTATTGATCAATCGATATATTTATCTATGTATCTACTTACCATCTAGTTTGTCAGTTCCCAAAACATAAGATGGGAAACCCTGCTGTAACATTTTACGTTTATTTAAGTAAATTCAATTTTCTATCATAAAAGCACTGTTTTTTTATTCAAAATATAAAATTGCAAATGTATAGAAAAGTATGACAAGTATTCCTACTAGCATTGCTTTATTTTTTCCTATGCCCAACTTTTTAAATATCATGATCCTACTGACTATAGAATTATTTTGTTCGAAACCTTTCAATTAACATTATTAGCACCTTTACCAAGCATCTTTTAGTAGCTACATAGTATTCCACAGTGTGGATGTACAAAATTTGTCTTCCTTTCCTGTGTAGATGTCTTCTGCTGCTGTGAATTATTTGAAAGTAGCAATCATCTTTGTGCCTAAAACTTCTTGTGCTTATGTTTATTTCTGCCATCTAGATTCCTAGAAGTGAAATGACACATTCTTCAGCTTGGAAACTAATCTCTAGCTTGTAGGATGTAAAAGGAAAATATTCTTCCAAAGATTCTTAACTGAATTGCAGCAAACCCTTTGGAAATTGCCACTAACTTTCATGACTAGAGAGTCGTTGAATCCCAAATCTAAAATAAAGTCTCATAATAAAATTTTGAATGACAATTTCTTTTCTTAAGATCACTACAGAGTTTCTGAAGCTACAGTACAAGGCTTTAAAACTGAAGCTTTACATGAAAGTTTTTTTTTTTTTTTTTTTTTTAATCTGAATGTTGAGCTATAGTCCTTTGCTATGAGATTTGGTGATTCAAATAGATATCAGATGGACCTTGAATGGTAGTTTTTGAATTCTAATAAGAAAAGGAGCTAAACAACAGGAATACTGGCCTTCAGAGAACACAATAACTCTATTTGAAGACAGCTTTTACGCTACTCTTACTATGACAATACATCTCAAATAGATAAAATAATAGGTATTTCAAGTGGAACAAAATATGAGAAAAGGAGGATGTAGCCAAAACAGAAATAGATTCTCACCAGACAGCTTTTGATCACTGTTTTGATAAAATCTAGACCTGCATGCATCAAATTATAAATAGTTATTTTTCTTTCACCCTAACTTCCTATTTTTAGGCCTTCTCAATAATTTTATTATTCCTCACTTTTGGAGTGATGGAATTGCCTACATAGAAAGCTATAGCTGTACATTAAATTGTTTTATATTTGTAGGAACATATTTGAGATTAGTCTCTCTTCTCTTATCTTCTGAATGTCATCAGTTTTCTTTTTACTCATTTCACAGGCACATACATATCTAGGCAGAACAGTAGAGCAACAGTCTTGAGGGCACTGAATTTGGACCTATGCTTACTGAATTTCATTGTACCAACTTTTACCTACTAGCTGTATAACTTAGGACAATTTACATAAACTCTGGATGCTTCAGGTTCTTCTTCCATATATACAAATAATAATAGTACCTACCTCCCTGGATTTTGTAAAATATTAAATGAATTAATATCCTTCTGAATAACAGTGTAAAATGCAGACTATGTTTAATACACATTTTTCAGTAGTATTATATGTGGCTTTTCAAATTTCCAGTTGCATCATGGAACTAAATCATTTTATTGCTTAATAAACTATATGTAAGAAATGTGTAAATATATTAATTAATATCACAAAAGTTTCAATAGAACAATGCAGCTTTGCTACCAGATGAGTTGATTAAAATCAAAAATTCTTTTCTAAGCCCTTTAGATTTATATGACACTATGCAAGAAAGACTAAAAAAAAGAGTCAAATTATATACATGATCTATTTCACTCGTAACTCAAATTTTTTTATGGAAACAAATAATATCTATTATACATGTTTATATAGTGAGGCCATTAAGGAATGCCACTGCAAAATATGCTACCAAATGGCAAAATGAGACCAATGTCAATTAGTGATAACAACTTTTGACTAACATTAGCATCTAAGTAATATGTATATTAATTAAGATGTCTTTGAATGTATATTGTTTATTCTGTTTGATAAATTTTTGAGTAGTGTATAGTGGAATAGCATTGCAAGGAGAGAAGAAAAAGTAAAATCTACATTGTATTTATGTAAAGTAAGTAATTTACACTTATGTAAAATCCCTGACTTTTGCTGTTTTAGATTGAGGTGAGGATAAAATAATTATACAAATAAACACAGAATATGAAAAGCAGTAATAAAACTGCTACAAGACAAGGTAAGAAAACAAAGAACTAAAAGCTTCAAAGATATTGATTTGATTAATATTTATAAAGTATTTACTATGTCCTGTTCTTTAAGGTATTTGGCTTATATGAAAACAGATTGGCAAAAATCCTTGTTTTCTGAAGTTTTCATTTTTATTAAGGCACAAAAGTTACATCCTGGGTATATGATTGGAAAGAAACTCCCGAGGAAGGTGACATTTGAAGGGGGCCTTAAATAACCGACCAGACCTGTCAAGGACAGCTTTGTACTCTTTTCTGTATTTCACATTACAGACACAGTGTATATGATTTTTTGAGTATCATCTGTCTCTCTGTCTAGAGACAGAGGGACAACAGGACATGGTCTTTGCTTTGCTCTAACATTCTATTCTATTCTCAATATCCAGAACTATGCCAGGCCTACAAAAGATGCTAATAAAGTTTGTCAAATAAGTGGACAATAGTAAGTAAAAATATACATACATGCATGTTCTCACTCATTTGTGAGAGCTAAAAATTAAAATGAACTTATTGAGGTAGAGAGTAGAATGATGGTTACCAGAGGCTGGGAAGGACGGTGGAGGGAGAGAGAAGCAGGGATAGTTAATGGCTACAAAAATATATTTAGATAGAATAAATAAGAGCTAGTATTTGATATTCACCACAGGGTGACTATAGTCAAAACATAATTTATTGTATATTTCAAAATAACTAAAAAAAGTGGAATTTGAATGTTCTAATACAAAGAAGTGATAAATGCTTGAGGTGATGGATATCTCACTTAACCTGGTGTGACTGTTTACACATTCTACATCAGTATCAAAACATTGCATATTCCCCATAAATACATATATGTATATACCTACTATACACTCATAAAAATTAAAATAATCTAAATTAACAAAAGAAGAATTAGTATAATGAAGGTAGGAAGAAAGGGAGAAAGGGCTGGAAAGAGGGAGGGATAAAGAAAATTATTTTAATAAACCATAACAGTGGGAAGGAAGGAGAGTTTTGTAAAGAGAGAAAACATGAGCAAGTGCAGTCAGATGTGTATAGATACAATCCAGTTAATTGGTCTAAATACAGGTAATATGAAGGTGAGTACTCAGTAGAAGGTAGATTAGAGTCTTTCTGTGGAGGGCCTTCGGTACCAGGTCGATGCAGAAGGCAATGGAAGCTACTTCGAAGGAAAAAATACAATCAGTACAAATATTTAGTAAGTCTACTTGGGCAGAGACACAGGCAAGAGTGGGACAGAAAAAGAGATGACAAGGTTATTTAAAATAGCTCAGGCTAATGGCAACAAAAGTATTTGATGAAAGTCGGGGAAATAAGATGTAACTTTTAAAACATCATGCAGGAAAATCCACAGCACAAAGCAGACAAACAGCAAAAGAAAAGAGAAGGTTTACAAAGTGGTTCCTCTTTAATTTTAACTTTTATCTATTTTGTTTATCTGTATATAATTTTATCTATTTCTTATCTATTTCTATCTAATTTTAACTATTTTCTATCAACAGGTGAGAATAAAAGAAGAAATACATTTCCATGGGGAAATAGTAAGTTTTGTCTTGGAAATTTGGACTTTGAAGTGTACAGTGGTACCTCCAGGCAGAAATACTCCACAGCAGCTGGATATATATATGTAAGATGTCAGCCCTACATATAGAGATTTGAGAGTCATGTCCCTAGAGGTACCAACCATACTCAATTTATGGGAATGAATGAATCAAGAGAGTTTGAAAGACAGCACTCATCTGAGGATGTAATCTAGTTGCAGACAAAAGAAGAAAGGCAGGCTAAAAAAGACACGGAATGGAGGGGCAACGCAAGATAGTACAGAGGAGTTCAAGAACATGTGTATGGTGGAAAGGTGCCACAAAACATACCAAATAGTGCAGAGAGACTGAGGAGGAGAGTGATGAGAAATGGTCAGGCAGTCAGATAGTGGTTGCAATAGGAACGGGTAGTTTCAATGGAGTGAAAAGGGTGAGAACCAGATTATCAAAGGGGTATGTGAGTGTGATGAAGGACACATCAAACTAACAATAAGCAACTAGTTACAAATGAGGATAGGTGCATACCATTGCTTTCATATATAAAGTTGAAAAAAATAAAAGGTGTATTTATATACTAAAGGCTGGATAATTTTCTCAGTGGAATAAACAATATTCTGCTCACTTAACCATTGTTGCTGCAACAGATGACAGCTGTAAAATTTCAAGTTAAAGAAGCATCTGCCATGTGCATTGTTCCTTTCAGTTCAAATGTTTTACATAGTGAAACGTGTACTTATCAATCTTTCATAGAAATACTGCAGATTCCTTTGAAATCAATCTTTCCTCAGAGAGTTGGTTTTCTTTCTGAATTTGAAAGACAGAAAGACTGCAAGATTAAATAAAAAATAGAGTTGCTTTCCTGTCCTTGAATTTTCTGTGTTTCAGATTTTTGTATTGGCAAAATATAACAACATTTCTTTGGAACGATCTGAGGATAAGAAGACTTGGATAGTTCATTTTGGAACAGTACATAATTAGAACTGCAAGTGATAAATAATTAAACCCACATTTTGTGGGAGAAAATGAGATTCAGAAAAGTTTTGAGGGCCCAAGATTATATTGCTAGTAAGATACAGCCAGAATAGCACCCTTATTCCCCTTTCCAATAAAATTTCATGCTAGTTAAACCACTAAATCTAAATCTAAATTTCCTTCTCAGTATTTCTGACCACAGCAAGCTGTTTCATTCTTCAACATTGCTTTCATATATCACACCAGACTCAATGGAGGGTTGGGAAGGGGAAAGGAAAGAAAGCAGGTCTTGAGTATTGCTGTGTGCCACGCATGGTGCTAAATGCTTTCAGCTCTGGGCTCCCTCAATCCTCATTAATGGAGGTGGGCAACAAGCATCCTTATGAAAGCATCCTTATTTCATCCTTATGAAAGTAGTGACATTAAAGGTGCGAGCAAATAAACTGTATCTAACTCTCAAGTCTATGGCTCGTTTTCCTGCGTAGTTAAAGGAGAGTCTACAGGTGGAGAAGGTGGTGCACACATAGAATCATGCATGTAGTTTACATTCTTTCTGCTCTACCTGTCTGTGTTCTTTGAGTTTCTCACTTGATACAGCAAACGTAGATGGATTTGGTCCCAGCTACAAGAACCTAAAGTCACTTTATTCACTGAACTTTGGTGGCTTGAAAAAACACAAAAAACAAAGTAACTCACTTTCACTTCTATCCCATTTCACCACAAATTACAGATGTATTTTTCAATTTCTTCAATCAAATGCTTCTAAAATGATGTAAATCACAACACTAAACATGTAAACTACAAACACAAGTTATTTTACAGAAATGAGCAAGAAGATGGCAAGGAAAACGGTGAAAACATATCATTAATCATTATTTTTTTCTCAAAATTCTACCATACAACTTTTCTACATGTACCATGCCACTGTTTTTAATTGTCCCCATGCTACTCACAAATGCAATTTGGCTTGAAAAACATTAAGAAATACAACGATAGCTACAATTTATTGAGGGCTTACCATGGGTGCTTGGTACTATCATAGATATTTTTACCAAACCTTACAACAACCTTACAGATTATTACAAGACTGCTTTTACAGAGGCATTTGGTTGTTGTTGGGGTTTCACTAGATATGTTCTATGCATGAGTGCTTGTAACACTTTCACTTAAAAGTACTATTTTAGCATTCTAGTGGCATACTACATTAAACCATTAAACAGGCTTCTATGCTTTACAGGAGTACCAAGTGGTAAAGAGTGCTTACATGTGAAAAAAAAATCTAGATATCTAAAGAATATCATGAGTAATAAAACTCATGCCGTAAAGTCATGCTTTTTAAATAAAACAGTCAGAAATTTTATATATGTAAGGACAAAAGGAAATAATACCTTTTCACTATTAATTACTTCAGAATTGATAAAATAGGCCCTTGATTATTGGTATTTATATCAAGCAGGACACAGAGTTTTTCTTCTACTCATTCATTCAACAAATACTTGCATTTATAAAATACCAGCAATGGCCAAGCATACGGTGCTGGTGCTGAGTAAGTCCCGGAGGAATACAGAGGCCAGTAACAGATGTTTCTACACTCAGGAATTTTGGTCTAGCAGGGAAGAAGGTCATGAAATACAAGTTTATATTATAAAAAATACCAAATATTGTGAAGATTAAACCTGGGGATTGGCTTAACAAGTCTGTTTATGACAGGAAATTTTCTCTACATATTTCCCAATAGTTGCGAGAATAAGACCTAGTAGATTCATATCAGATTAGTGGATTCCCAGCAAGATGTCTGGAGAGACAAAATGGAATAGAATCCATTAAAAGGAATTTTAAAAGCACAAAGATTTCCCGATTTGCCCATTTGCTTAGGATTGGATCCAGGTTTTTGTTTGCTTGTTTCTTATTTTTTTTTTATTTTCTTATTAATTATAACCTTTGTGTGACTACAGTAATAACTTTAAGGCATAGTAAAGAGAAGGGATTGAACATCTAGTGTGTTAGAAAAGGTAGCTTGGGAGCCAAAGGCATCTAGAGAAAGATAAATTTATATTTGTTTCATAAATAAGGACTTGTAAACCAAACAACCAAACTAATTAGAGTGAGGAGAAAAAAGCTCTTCTCTTTAATCTAGTTGTCATTAATATTGCAGAAATTATTTTTGCACCCCTGTAGAGCTAATTACAAATCAATTTTATATAATTAGTTATAAATACTTAGTTATGTTTTCTAATAACTCTCCATTTAACAGTGTCATAACTCAGTACAGATTCTTAATCATTTTCATGATAATAAATAATCATAATTTTTATTCCAATAAGCATTGGCTACTGGTTCCAAACTAAATATGTGTAGGTTTATTTCAGATTCAATGTATCTCAGTATATGGATCAGTGCTTATATTAATTGTTCAAAGTAAATGTAATTTATTTGTTAATTTGAAATTAACAAAATAATATTATTTCCCTTTCATCTAATATCAATTAATTTTTGTTCTTCCAAATAGAAGTTTTTTCCACTGTATTTAATTTTAATAATTCCACTGTATTTAGTTTTACTTGATCTTTAACTTAATTCCATTCTTCTTCCAGGAGTGGATCCTTGTTTGATTTCTTTGGGACCTTTGAAAACTAAAGACAGAAGAAAGTATGTTGTAAGACACCTTCCCCATATCTGCCTATACTACTGCAGATTTTCATTTAAGATATGCAGTTTTATTAAAACCGGCGTAAAATCAAAAATACATATATCCCAACAAATAAAAAAAAGAAGCTGAAATATCCTGAATAAATCTTAAAGCAATGCAAATATTAAAATTATGTTGTAGATTTTTGGCTATCTTTAATATAATTTATTCTATGCAATTATGTATGTGAAATGTATTGAAGGCCAATGATTTTTTGCTTTGGCTGAGTTTCATAATTCAGAAATAGTTTTTGTGTAACTATTACATCAAATGAGATCTACATGCACACATGTACACACACACACAATTATTTTTGATGATCAAATGAAATTAATACTCTGGTTATCTTGAAAGTTGAATGTTCACTACTAAAAGTATATCTGACTTATCAAAAATTATATTAAGAAAATAAATTCCCCATTTGGGATGTTAATAATAAGGGCCTCCGAGAGAATCTAAATCAATAGATTTACCAAAAGGCTGTTTAACTTATTTCATAAACATTAGACAATTTTGGTTTACTTTGACAACTTCAGCCTGCTGACCAATCACGTCAATACTGCAATTACCTTATCTAAGAATTCAAAACTAAATAAGGTCCATCTTTTCAGATTCGGTATTTAGTTTGGAAAAACAAAGGAAAAAGTTTAGAATTGCAGTTTAAATTCTTACTTAAACTCCCCATTGAACACTGAAAGAAAGCAGCTGAGTAGGAGCCCTGAAAGACTGGGAAACTAACTGCCTTGAAACAAAGAAACAAAGCATTCCACTATTCAAAACAAGTCAAATTCCTTTCACTGTTCCTGCATGCTCTAAGTTAGTGTGAGCGTACATACCTGCTACAGGTAATATTAGGTCCAATATGTTATTTTTTTAAGCTGGTTTGTTACTGTGACTATTAACGTATTTAGCTAACACTTGCAAGCCCAGTGTAGCCCAGTGGGTACAAAAATAGTGTGAGATCTTGAGGATTCTGTATCAGTCAATTTTCATGCTGCTGATAAAGGCATACCTGAGACTGGGAAGAAGAGGAGGTTTAATTTGACTTACAGTTCCACATGGCTGGGGAGATCTCACTATCATGGCAGAGGGTGAAAGGCACTTCTTAGGTGGCAGCAACAAGAGAGAATGAGGAAGAAGCAAAAGCGGAAACCCCTGATAAATCCATCAGATCTCGCGAGACTTATTCACTGTCACAAGAATAGTAGGAGAAAGGCCCCCATGATTAAAGGACCTCCCCCTGGGTTCCTCCCTGAATTCTGGGAGATACAATTCAAGTTGAGATTTGAATAGGGACACAGCCAAACCATATCAGATTCTAAGAACATTTAAATTCCTAAAGTTCAAACCATCATTCTCAGCAAACTAACACAGAAAAGCAAACACCACATGTTCTCACTCATAAGTGAGAATTGAACAATGAGAACACATGGACACAGGGAGGGGAACATAACACACCAGGGCCTGCCCAGCGGGTGAGGAGCTAGCGGAGGGATAGCATTAGGAGAAATACCTAATGTAGGTGAGGGGTTGATAGGTGCAGCAAACCACCATGCAATGTGTGTACCTATGTAACAAACCTGCACATTCTGCACATGTACCCCAGAATTTAAAGTACAATAAAAAAGAAAAAAAAAGAATTTATAGTAGCAATCTTTGTACATTGGTAGAAGCAACATTAACAATTAAGCACCTAATAAATGACACTGTTGTGAGAATAAGTCCTCACATGTTATATATATCACTGTCTAGTACAGTCGTTGCCACAGGAAATGGTAACATTAGCAAGGCACAATGAATACATAACTAAGAGAGTGTCACTATAATCTATAAAGTATTGTTAAAACACTTAAATTATTCCATTACAATTGGCAAGTCTTATAATTATCTAATGTAAAAAAGTACTTAAACTCCCTAAAATACACATATTCAAAAGTGGATTTTCTTTAAAAATGTTAACTCAGAAATCAAAATAAAGACATAGTAAACTATCCTTAATCACAATGAATAATGTAAATATTTCTATTATCTATCACTTCTCTACCACCTACAGGATAAATTTAAAACTATCTTAGCCTGGCATTTCAAGCTCTTTATAAATGGGTCACACCCACATATACACTTCTTTTATTAGACCTCTGCAATATCAGGTTAATCTACTCATCTACTTAGTGTCTCCCAAGAACACATTACATACCACAAACTTAGGCTTTTACTCATGTCTTTCTCTTTGCACCTCTCTGCACCTGTTCAAATCCTGACAATCATAAAAGTTCTGGTTAAATAATTCTAATGTGGCATTATAGTCTTGTCTTTATCTACTACAACTAAAAACTCTCTCTTCTTTACCTCACTAAATCTTTAGGGTATTCTCTGGTTTGATCACATTTTCATATATTTAAAAATGCATTAATTGTGTGTATATAAGTGTATATGTATCCATCTCTATCTATCTATCATATCACACTTCTCCCACAACATGCAGAAAGTACATGTCCATTCAGATGTTCTGTATTTGCTTTAAGAATCATCCACCTCAGCTGGTCATGGTGGCTCACACCTGTAATCCCAGGAATCTGAGAGCCCAAGGCGGGTGGATCATTTCAGACCAGAAGTTCGAGACCAGCCTGATCAACATGGTGAAACCCTGTCTCTACTAAAAATACAAACATTACCCAGGCCTGGTGGTGCATGCCTGTAATTCCAGCTACTTGGGAGGCTGAGATAGAAGAATTGCTTGAACATGGAAGGCAGAGGCTGCAGTGAGCCAAGATCATCCCACTGTACTCCAGCCTTGGCAGCAGAGTGAGACTCTGTCTCAAACAAACAAACAAACCCAAAGAATCATCTACCTCATTAATTTGGCCTGAGAGAATAATCCAATGTTAAGTAATAAAAATAAAGTAACATGAAATATAAACCTTATTTTTATTATCATGTTGCTTATGTTATATATAAACTTAGGTACTTTTGTTTGTTTGTATATATATGTGGACATCTCAATGGATTTATATAGAAAAAACAAGTGCCTAAGAATTAAAATGTTATCTCAAATGATTACCATAATAATAAAAACTGTGGCTTAAAAAAAGACGTAGAAATATATATTAAGTCATTATCAAGGTAGTGTATAGTGGGTATGTTCAGGCATTAAAATCAATTGACTCTGAAGTACAATGGGTTTGCATGTTTTTAATTAACTTTAGAAGACTATATACGTATATATCCTCATAAAAACAAAGGGTAAACAATTTTCTTACAAGGGATGTAAAGGACCTCTTCAAGGAGAACTACAAACCACTGCTCAGTGAAATAAAAGAGGACACAAACAAGTGGAAGAACATACCACGCTCATGGATAGGAAGAATCAATATCATGAAAATGGGCATACTGCCCAA
>NW_016804856.1:629034-641428 GCF_001698545.2 Rhinopithecus bieti
CATATGTAACAAACCTGCACGTTATGCACATGTACCCTAGAACTTAAAGTATAATAAAAATAAAAAATAAAAAATAAAAAAATAAAAAAATAAAGAAAATTTTCAAAAAAAAAAAAAACAATTTTTCACAATGAATCCACATAGTTGTTATTTATGTTAATCAAAAGCTTGTTTCAAATTCACAAAGCAGATAGGTTTTATATCACTTTATAATATCATTTTACATCATTTAAAAAATGTTTTTCCTGATTACTTACAAGTTTGGCAAATAATACTGCTATTTTTTATTTTTACCAAATCCTTCTACCAATGTCCATTGCCTTATATTTTAAAGATACAATCATAATTAATTTTCCTATTTTTCTTGCTCTGATAATTTTCTTTCTGCCCCAAACATGTTTCATATTTCAGTTCTGTATACTATTTTTATAATTATGCTTTTCATTTTATTTATTTTAATCTCATTGTGACCTAATTGTTGTCTATCTCACCACCACGTATTTTGTATTTTTCTTATCTCATGCATTATGCAACCATACAGAACACTCAAAATCGTCTACCCCAAACCATTTCTCAAAGGAGAAAACTAAGAACTGGAAAGATCTGTCTACTTCCTCAGATTCAAAGAAGTTACTGACATTGCTGACTAGTAACCAGTCTCCTGAGCTTCACCACAGTGGTTTTCTACTATTTCATCTGTTCACTCAGCCTCAACAATGACTGAACCATATTTTGAAAAGCACCTACTTTGTGGTAGGCCTTGTCCAGGATAGGTAGTTCACCAAAGGTCTGGCCATTGTTGATAGCGTCCAGGGCAATGGTTCTCATTTGGGTTGGGGTTGGTGGAGATTATTTCCAGAAGGATTTGTGGAATATTTTAAGTTATAGACCACTGTATTCCATTTTTAAGGATTATGACATATCTCACTTCCCAAAGGAATCACAGCTTCCTAAAGCAGCCACTCCTGGTCAATACCAGGAGTAAAGTAGCTGTTGATCATTTATCAACTGAGAAATTTCCCATTTATGTTCATATATAATGATCACAAAGGCAGCAACAACAGCAACAGTAAGAAAATGATATCAGTGAAATGCCAGGAAAAGTCAAATATTAACATCTTTGGATACCCATGAGGAAGTTAAAACCTCTAAAACATATGGTATTACCAGAGACCCACACTATGCTCTTACTCCAAAGCTTAGAGCGCTTTTGCAGAAAAGTAAAAATGAACTTTTCACTAAATAATGTATGCTAAAATATGTATTTTCTGACATTAAATTTTCAGTGACTTGGAAAGAACTGTCTCGATTTGCATAATATACTTGTGTTGTAATTCAGCTTTAAGTATTGGAGAGAAAAAAGGCAGAGACTAATATGTTTTTAACACAGATTAAAATGCACATGTTAAACAGAGATCCATAGGACCTGTGTTTTTTCATTAATAATTAATCATTTTTTCATCAATATTGGCAATTTTTTTAAATGAAGGAAATACAAAATCAGTACTTGACCTTTGGGATTATGAACTCATGTCTTGCTTTTCCTATGCTAAGTTTTTTCACTAGACAAAAAATTTATTTAAACTATGTAAGTAGAGAAATATGTTCATAATCTCAGAAGGCATAAAGAAAGCATGTCCCTAGATACATGTATTTTATAATTTTAGGAAAACTACTATTAACAATAATCAAATCAGCCACCATTATCTATTATTTAGATTGTACTTGCAACATTTGCCTGGGCAAAACACATTCCAACATCGATTGATTTATAGTAAATATGTTGGCATGCAAACATTTTGGTATTCAAATTCTTAAAATAATTTGTGTGCTTCAGTGATTTAGAGAAAGGCTATACCTATGCATCTTAATTATTTTATTACTTGAACATTCATCACATTATCTCTGAAAAAAATACTCTGTAAGAAAAACATATTCTATCATAAATTCTCCTGTTTCTGTTTTAAGGATGCACCTGTCAACAGCAGTGAACAGAACAGAGTGAGTGCATCCTCTTCAGGTTTTGCTTTCCAATGTGTGCTCCTGAAACGTTTATTTATTTAGAATGTTCTCAGAACGTATTCACTTCATAATCTTTAACGACCACCCATAATGCAAAATTTTTGTTTAAACCAGCACAATTAAAAATATCAGGCCAGGGGTCAGAATGTTCAAATAACTTTACACTTTGATATATTTTACATTTCAGTGGGCACAAAATTCATCTTTGTTGCTCCTGAAGAATACAGATCCCTAAGCCCCATCCCAAAGGACTCTGACTTGTTATATATGAGGCAATATGCAGGAATCTACTTTTAACAACACGCAGTGTTACTCTTTTACAGGTGGTCCTCTGACCATGGTAGATACTTTTCTGATAACAGCTGGTTATGCAAAGGCTTTCATTCACTTAGTAATCTTTATTTCTCTTTCTCTCACTCACTCTCTCCCCCTTTTTTCCTCCTCCTTTTTTCTCATCTCCTCTTCCTTCCTTATGATATCTACCATTGACTATTTACAGAATGTACTTGCTATGAGTTACCTTGTGTAGTATTTCTTGGATTTTCAAAACATTCTAAGAAACATTATGAAATGTGTTAATGATTATATCTGAAATTTAATTTGATGTTTCCATTTTATCCATTTATGGCATACTATTTATGTACAAAACTGTTTTATGAAAAAATATATAATTGGTAGAGTACTGAAAATTGATTAGATTTGAAAATAACCGAAACATAGTAAATGTATAGTTAGAGGTAGCAAAAAAAAGGTCTTGAAAAGTGAGGTTTGCTCCCCACCCCCCTTAATGGAGTAAAGAAGTAACAACCCAGTGAGTCTGAGAACTGTTCCAATGATGGTATCTGAGATAGAAGCCAAATCACTACTTCGTATTCAACTGATAAGGTGGTGGATGATATTACCAAAACATGATGATGATCTTACTTCTCTCATTGATTATACTTTCGACATCACTAAATACCAGATCAGAATCTATTGTGTAGGAACCCAGGGAGCTTAATTTAATTTTATTTGTCTTTATTTTTTCAGGAGTAAAAGGAAATTAGATCCATTTGACATGGAAATATTCTTATTGAACTAATTTTACAAATATTTTAGTCCTTTCTTAAAGGTATAACAAAGTTATTGTAAGTAGATATTAAAGTTAGGAAAATCATCTCTGAAGTGAGACACCCTAGGAAAAAAATAAAGTTAGGAAAACCAAATGGGATTTAAATACTTAATAAATGTTTTCATATCTCCCAGTTCATTAAATTCTCTGCAGTATTAACTGATGATAAATTTAACCAATTGAGCTGTTCTGTGGTTCTACTTATAAAGTGGCATAGTATCTCCTAGAAAAAAAGTAAGAAAAGTATTTTTTCACAGTTTTTTTAGTTCTCACTTGAGTATAATATATATAAACATTTTCAAATGCTTAATTTGAAATAAGTATATCTGCAAGCTACTGATAATTGGAATGAAACTGCCTATGTACTATTATCGTACTGTTTCTATTTTTATGTTGGAATTTATGATCAAGTGGCAAGCAGAGAACATATCACTCATCACTGTCATATTAAGAAAAATTATCATCCATTTTAATGTGATATAGAAGGAATACATTCAACAAAACCATTATCTCACATTCCCTATAACTAAAATTGGGCTTTACTTGAATGAGATATTTTGTAACTGGTTTACAAATTCGGTAATTGATGCTAACGAGTAATTCAAAAATATTCAAAAAAGTTAAGTTGCGTTACTCATTGCTGTCGGCAATGTAAATTTGCGTAACCTTTTCTTGAAGTTATACAGCCCATGCGTATCAAAGCCTTAAAGATATGCATACCTTTAACACATGTTTAAGAATTTATCCTAGGTTTCTGACAAGACAATTGTGTAACAATATGAATGCTTATTGTAGCATTGCTAAAACTGCCGCAAATTAAATATATTCTAAAAGTTGAGTATAGGAACCACTCTAAAATTATGGTATATATTCCAACAGTCCAAAAAGGTAATACTATGCAGATAACTCTACTGTATATTTAAGAAGAGTGTCATATATACTTTTAATACAATTTCTGGTTATAAAATACATATTCTTATTATGTGTTATATGGTCACATTAAAAATATATACCTTATATATTTATATTCACATGTTTGTTTATATAGAAAATTAGAAAGAAAATAGCTAGATATTTAAAATGTTCAAGAGATGTTTCAACATATTAACTGTTAATGTCTCTGAGAAGGGGAATTATAAGTACTTTTCTTTTAATCCAACTGCTTGCTAATTTATAGCTTGATAATTAACTCAAGCAACGTTTTTTAATAAATATGTGAATAATAATCAGAGTATTATGTAAATTTTAGATTGTCAAATCTCTAGACTATTATATAACCATTAAAAAGAATTTAAAAAATTTTAACAACCGAGACAATTCTGTCTGGCAATATGTGAATACACAAAATACAAAATTGTAAGTATGTTAAGATTTCAGTTTAGTGTTATAAAAGTTATCTGGAATGGATCATGGAGAGTAAATCTCAGTGACTTACTACATTCTGGAATTATTAGATGTTCTTGTTTTTATCTTGTTTGCTTTTTATTTTAAAAATATTATCAAACCATCATAATCAAACCATTTACCTTCTTGCCTAAAGTTCACAATTCAATATTTGCTTATTTCTGAACATCTGGTATAGGAGTGAGATCCCTATTGACTATAAAGGGAGAATGTTGGCTGTGACTATGTGAGCCACAGTATTCAGATTAAAAGTTAACAAGTGTAATCACATGGCATGTTATGCTTCCAGGCAATACTATGATGACTGTATATATATTTTAACACAAAGATAAATTCTCACGAGTTAAAAATTCACCCATCTTAACTTTTTAATACATTGTGTTATATCAAATATTAAACGTGTATTTGCAAACACCCTTATAATCCTAAAACTACACAGGAAATATAATGGAATAAGTTTAAGTGTGACATATAAATAGTATAGCTATTATTCATTCATTTATAAACATCTATAAAATACAGCCATTGTGGCAAGCCGTGGGATATATGCAAGCCTTATATGCCATATAAAATATCATCCCTGCCAACTGAACAGTATGACCTGGTTGGTGAAGGCAGGCTCCACACACCTTCTCTGACAGTTCAATAGCTATAGATAGTTGGATCTTTCATCTCTGATCTCAAAGCCTTAAGTGGATCAGAAGAATTCCAGAATATCCCTTGAGAGAGAGGAGATTCTTTTATGGATTAAGGTAAAATAAGACAAAGTTTGACTCATAATAGGCTCACTGAGTAAAACTGAACTCACTAAGCAGTTCAATTTTACTCACTAAGCAGGATGAAGCTCAGTAAAGTAAATAATGTAAAAATAGACTGAGAAGAGTAATGGACTACCAGATGAGTAAGTAATATTTAGGGGAGATTAAGAACTTATAAAATGTTCACATCATATTTTGTAATGTCTTTGTAGTACAGATTCATCTAAAGATGGCATTATTTTCAGAACTGTGGTTTAAATATGTTAACATAACATTAGAATGGCTGAGCACAGTGGCTCACACCTGTAATCCCAGCAATTTGTGAGGCTGAAGCAGACAGTCGGATCACTTGAGGCCAGGAATTAGACACCAGCCTGGGCAGCCTAGTGAGACCTTGTCTCTACCATGAAAAAGCAAAATAAAATAGCCAAGTGTGATGGTGCATGTCTGTTGTCCCAAGTACTTGAGAGGCTGAGGTAGGAGGATTGTTTGAGCCCAGGAGTTTGAGGATGCAGTCAACTATGACTATGCCACTGCACTCCAGCCCGGGTAACAGAGTGAAGCCCTGTCAAAAAAATAAATAAATAAGTAAAAATAAAATAAAATAAAAATACCATGGGAAACCAGAGAAAAGTCAGAGATACCATGAAATATGAAAAAAATGGAGCTCTAACAGGTATTAATTGAATTTGAATGTTCTGACATATAAAATAAATGTTGAAGAACTGTCATATTTTAAATATCGATTTAAATATTTAATTTTGTTTTCATAATTATAAGAAGAAAAGTCAACACTTTTCTCCTAATAACTGCAAATTCATCATTTAAATTGCAAAAATAATTATTTATTCAATTTCTTTATTTTCCAGATTCATATGATACAGAGAAATATTACAGAATTTCTCTCACCAAATAACTTTCATGGAGGACAGAATATTATCAAATGAATTACTACTTAGTGATTACTTATAATATGCTGAGAACTGTGAATGTAAAGATTAATTAATATAGACTCTAACATAACTGAACGAGTAGTGTAGTAAGAAATAGATAATTTTTAAAAATACTACTAATATATTGCATGTACTACTGAAAACTTATAGGGCACATACAAGGTGCAAAGGCAACAGAAGAAGCAGTTACTAATTCTCCATGTCACAATTAGGGAAAGCAAATGACACAGTAGATTGACATTTGGGAGATAATTTGCAGGACAAGCACGACTTTCTCAAGACGAAAAGTGTAAAAAGGCATTACAGACAGAGGGCAACAGCATAATCCAAGGCCGGAAGGTATAAATGTGCATGACATTTTGAAGGCCTTCTGGTGTGGTTACTACAAAGGTTATACAAAAGTTGGATCCTATTAAGACTGTGAAAGTCCATGGAGTTTATTACAGGAAATGGGAAGCTACTGAGGATACTTCACAAAGAGAGTGAAATGATTGCATCTATTTTCCAATTAGACCTTGAGCTCCTAGGAAACAGGTAATCAGTCAAAAAACGGAGAAGGTACTGGAAGATCTATATCCTTAAAACCAAGTGTGAGCAATATTTCATGGAGGAGCAAATGTTCAATGGTATTGAATGTTGGAGAAAAGTGAAGAGAATGAGAATGAAGATAAAAATACCATTGATTCTGATTTGGACTTCAGAACCATTTCCGTAGTGCAGTGGAAGTTAACACTTAAATGCATTGAAGTGAAGAATAAATAGAAGTGAAGCAAGGGCATGTGCATCAATTGACGTACCCACAGATTTGTTTAGATAATAAAAAGCAAGCAATGAGCAACATGGCATTGTTTTGAGGAAAAAGCAAATGTTATGTAAAATGGAAATTATAAAACCAAGTATATTGTAGGCTGACAAGAAGAAGATAGTGAAAACAAAGAATCGAAGGTATGAGAAACATATGGCAAAATCCTAGATTGGGAAGGGAATATGAAAAGAACATGGGTAGAAGATTTGGAAGGTACTTCTTTGTGATACTTCTTTGTGGGAGAGGAAAGCTGGAGTGAAGACATGGATATATTTGGAGGTTGAGCAATTCCACTGAGTAGAGTATACAGTTAACAGACTGGTTTCAGTGAGCCTGTTGAATGATAGGTAACAGTGGTAGGATTGAAGGGTTGAAAAAAAATGGTGAGATTGAATTGTCTCCTTTGGAGACTGCAAAAAATATGGAACTCTGGACAGGAAGATGAACAGGTATAGCCTGGAGGGTCCTGTAAATACAGAATTTATGAATTGTGAAGCCCATGAGCAGTTTTTAGATTGTTACATTAGTTGACATTTGATCTGGGTCTTTGAAGAAGTCATCCAATCAGTAGAGAAGGATTAGAAGGGTAATCCAATAAGATAAATAAACTTAAAGAAAGGTCCAGGGATGAGAAAATGTGTCATATATACAGACAATAGAAATTTGAGTAGTTATTCAATATATGGTATATAATATAACTTTAAAAACAAGAAACACAAAGCATATAGCTAGAAAAGATAATGAGGAACAGGGGACAGTGACAACATTGGAAAGATAAGCTGAGGTAGATGGCAAGGACCTTAAATGCCATGTGAAGAGGTTTGAAATCCATTCTGTAAATCGGATGTTGTTAATAACTTTAATAAAGGAATTAATTGGAGTGTTTACAAAAGCAACTGGCAAAAATACAAAACCAAGATTGGATTGGTGGAGACTGTATTTATCTAACCACTTACCTGGAAAATCTAATCTCCATGGGTTCCCATGACGAATCCATGACTTTGTATAGATAAATAAGTTCTAAAAACTTAACATAAATTATCTACACATGACCATGAGTTTAACTCTTGAAGTTGATTCATTAACCAAGTGATTAGCTTAATTGGTTTTGCACTTCAACTGACCAATTGTTTCAGGAAACACATACACTTTGAAAAGTTTGTTATACCATGCTATTCTTCACAAGATTCATGAGTATTCAGAAATTAAATATTAAGAGTTTGTACTCTGTATCAATATTTATTGAGTTCCTTATTCTCTAAGCAGGTGTAGTCAAAACTATTGCTTCTACATCACAACAACTGAATAAACTTTACACTTGAAACACAAAGATAAATTAGCCTAGCATTGTACTTTTCTTTCTACATCCATAATGTAACATTTTATACTGCCAACATATTATAGTGTTTGCTTCCCATCTCAAATCCTGCTCTTGTTTCCAAGAGTATAATAAAATTAATCCACCTACTCAATGGAAAGAATTAGACTGTATTCAAAATTCAGTTACTGTGGTACATACACACACATACACACACACATACACACACATGCATATGTGTGTTCATTTTACTGTATTGGAAAAGGAAATAGCCTGGGATTTGAGAGTCTTGGATTTATGTCTGAGTTCTACAAAATTGAGCTCTGTGCCCTTGAATGTATCAGTTGAAATTACATTATTTCAGTTTCCTCAAATGAAGAATAAGGGAGTTAGAAAATTTCTCTTTCGTTCCATAAGGTTCTATGATACCATTTTGGGGGGTCGGCTTCAATAT
Source organism: Rhinopithecus bieti (assembly GCF_001698545.2). Lineage (NCBI taxonomy): Eukaryota > Metazoa > Chordata > Mammalia > Primates > Cercopithecidae > Rhinopithecus > Rhinopithecus bieti. Next base: position 637,860 of record NW_016804856.1, read on the forward strand.
TATGTGCTTTCAATCTCCTCTAAGTCTCATAAATCCCATAGTCTGTGTGGGAAATACGTCAGTTTAATCTAGGCTTTGTCCATTGCCACAGTTCAGCCATGTCTGTACATACTTGTCAAGCTAGTGGAACATACTGGAGATGAGCAGTCTTTATGCACTTCATAGGAGTTTCCATTTGTTTAATAAGGAAGAGGAGAACATTGAGCTCTTGGTGTCTGGATGTAGGATTTATTATTTATTGTATTTTTGTTGTTATTTTTGTTTTTTGAGATGGAGTTTCGTTCTTGTTGCCCAGGTTGGAGTGCAATGGCAGGATTTCAGCTCACTGTAACCTCTGCCTCCCACGTTCAAATGATTCTCAAATGATTCTCAGTCTCCCAAGAAGCTGGGATTACAGGCACCTGCCATCACATCCAGCTAATTTTTTGTATTTTTAGTAGAGATGGGGTTTCACTATGTTGGCCAGGGTGGTCTCAAACTCCTGACCTCAAGTGATCCGCCTGCGTCAGCCTCCCAAAGTGCTGGGATTACAGGCACCTGCCACCACAACCAGCTCATTTTTTGTATTTTTAGTAGAGATGGGGTTTCACTATGTTGGCCAGGCTGGTCTCAAACTCCTGACCTCAAGTGATCCGCCCACCTCGGCCTCCCAAAGTGCTAGGATTACCCAGCACGGCCTCCCAAAGTGCATGAGCCACTACGCCCAACCTGAATATGGGATTTAAGTAGTGTTGGGGAGCTTAAAAATGGAAAGGACAGGATAGAGACTCTCTTTTTTCTGGGTTTCAAGACTGTTGAAAAACAGCCTGTAACCCCAAACTGAAGGAAAGAGATACTTACAGTCTCTAAGAGTAAAGGACGACACTAAGTAGGAAAGAGAGACATTTCTGTTATGAACAGAACATTCGAGGAAACTTTGTTGTTGCAACTTCTAGAAATAACACAGGACAGGGGAGGAGGACTAAGTTTTTCCATTATATATGAGCAACAAGCAGGTTGAACAGTGAAATAAGTGCTGTACATATTAATTAAACCTACACACATAGGCCAATGGAGCTGGAGAAATTAAATTTGGACATCATCTCATGATCATGGAATCTCTTTCTTTTATGTCTTAGAATAAAACTTTTATATTAAATAGCTTATGAGGTACAAGCAAGGCTACTTGTTCAAAGTCACCCTGGCTCTGAAGCTGGCTACCTGCTTTCTTTGTTACCTTCCTCCTCCCATTTAGATAGACTTCTCTCCTTCTCCGTGCTCCCACAGCAGCTGTCTGCAACCTGTATTAAGTCATAATATTAATGCTTTTATTTTTGTATAACAACTTCATAGGTATGCATGTTAACTCCTAATTCGTGAGCTAGGTCATTCAGAAGCAGAATGCTGTTAATTTTGAAAATCCAGAAAAATCTCAATACTTAACCTCCATGACCTTCGGCAGCAACTAACATAGTTGACCCATACTCTCTTTCTATTACCATTTATGTCACTGAAATTCACAGATGGGATTTTCCCTGCAATCTCTTCCTGGTTATTCCCCTTCTTCTTTGCTAGTGCCCTCCTCGTCCTGAATATTTTTGTAGTATACCTTCAGTCTCAACATCTCTCTGCTCCTTCTCCATCGGATGTCTTCCTCTAGTTTAGGAGATCTCATCTAAATATATGCCGATGATTCCCAGGTTCATAGCTCCAGCCTGAACTCTCTCATAACTGCAGAGGAAGACGGCCAAACACACACCTGACAGACGTCTTTATGTGAAAGTCCAAAACGCATCACAAGCATAAGACATCCAAAAACAACCTGTCAATTCGTTCTTCCCCATATTCCCCCACAACTTTGCTCTTCCCATATTTCAATTGCTCAGGCCCAAAATTTATTAATCCTCCTTGCCTCTTCTTTTTCTGTACACTGAAATTAATCCATCTATACATCTGCATAGTGAGATATATACTGAATTTAAACACTCTTCAATTCCTCACTATCTTCCTAGTCCAAGATACCATGATATCCCTCATAAACTGCTGCAGTGGTTTTTCAAGTCTCTCTGGGTACACTCTTACCTACTACAGATGATTCTACAAACTCAACAGACAATATGATCTTTTAAAAAACGTAAATCAGATCTTGTCACTCTGATAGTCAGGAAACTTATCAGGGTTTCCATCTCAAATGGCATAAAACAGCAATTGCAAGGTCACTTCCTACCCCTCTGAAACTCATTTCCTATCACTCCTCTACCCTGTTTTCACACTTTGGCCCCTTCCACTGCATGCAAGATTATTCCTGTTTCATGGTGTGCACAGTTATTTTTCTCTCTGTTTAGACCATTTTTCTTCCAGATCATCATTTGAACATCTGCATCATTTATTTCTTCAATTAAGTGTCGCCCTCTCACAGAGATCTTTTTAAATCATGGCCTTCATCTATTTCCTCATGTGCTTTAGTTTTCTTCATAGCACCTCACACCACCTAAGATTATATGTTCTTGTTATATCTAATCTGATTTCCTTTATAGAATGTACACTACCTAAGGACAGAGAACTTGTTTTTTTTATGTTTTGTATACACAGTACTTAAAAAATATTGGAATATAGTAAATAATAATATTTTTGATGAATGAATGAATTACTGTTTCTCCCCATATTTCTGTCTTCTTTGTTTCCTGCTATGGTAGGTGGTACCACTTTTTATGAAACTGGGAAGAAATATTAGATTCTGTATGTCTCACTACTTGAATCCAATGAGCCAATAATTTTTAGTGTTTCTCCTTCCTAAATAACTTTTTCTTCCCTTCCTTAGGGCACTGTTACAGTGTAATGTTGCTTACACTTGTGAGTGTATGTGTGTGTGTATATATATATACATATATATATATCTGTATTTTAATATTTTATTGTCTGTTTTTAGATTTTGTACTCATTTCCTATCTTGTCTTCCTTATCTAAATGTGTACTCCTTCCCCTCCCTCTATCCACCAATCTATTCTTTAAACTAAAAGGTGTTTATGTTTTCTATTATGTAAGTCTGTTTAAATATCTCTCCTCCTTTAAACCTTTCACTGTCTTCTGTAGCCCAGAGGGTGAAACCTAAGCCATCAGGTTGCTGTCTTTTCACCCATAACCTTGCCAGGGCCCTCAACCTTACTTCTGCCCGTTGTCCTTTCACTCGTGAAGCTTCTATAACATGGTTGAAGAACTTCAGCTTTCCTGGGAGATCCATGGCATGTCCCTGCTAAATGTCTTTTTACTATCAGTAGCCTGAACCCATTAACCTGCTTCTTCTGGAAAACTTCTTTGCAGTCACAGCTTTGATGTCTCCTTCTTCAGAAAACATTTCTTTACTCTCCAGATTGAGTCACTGTCTCTTCAGTGTCATCTCTGTGTTGTGTTTTGTTTTTACTATACTTTAAGTTCTGGGGTACATGTGCAGAACGTGCAGTTTTGTTACATAGGTATACACGTGCCATGGTGGTTTGCTGCACCCATCAACCTGTCACCTACGTTAGGTATTTCTCCTAATGTTATCCCTCCCCTAGCCTCCTGCCCCCCCCCCCCCCCCAGACCCCCCT